>NC_055992.1:69476831-69779862 GCF_018446385.1 Zingiber officinale
ATTTATTAGTCAAGATAAACTAATACTTAATTACACTACGACTATACTGATGATTTGTTCCTTTCCATCATAGTCGCGAGCAACTGTTTATAATTTATAGAGAGTCGACAACATGATCTTCTGAGTGTGACACCACACTCCATGTTATCTACTATATAAATTAATTGAACAATTACATTTAACAAATAAATACAGAAATTGACCAATGTGATTCTTTTATTTCAACAAATAAATGTTTACAAAAGCTAGGCTTTTAGTATATACTCTAACAATATCTCACTTATACTAAAAGACTAAGCTGCCATATCTATTGCCTTACATCTGATTCTCATCCCCTCCACATGCCGATCAAAAGCTTTCGCAAGAAGGGCCTTTATGAAAGAATCTGCTAGGTTATCTTCTGATGCAATCTTGGCGACGACAACTTCTCCTCGCTTGACGATGTCTTGTATCAGGTGGTACTTGCGTTCTATATGTTTACTTGCTTTATGAGCTCGTAGTTCCTTCGAACGTTTTTGCTTGCTTTATGAGCTCGTGGTTCCTTCGAACGTTATTTTTCTTCCGCATTTATTCATTCTATATGTTTACTTGCTTTATGAGCTCGTGGTTCCTTCGGACATTTTTGCTTGCTTTATGAGCTCGTGGTTCCTTCGGACGAATCAAATAAATTGGTACAAATAAATGTTTACAAAAGCTAGGCTTTTAGTATACACTCTAACAATATCCCACTTATACTAAAAGACTAAGCTACCATATCTATTGCCTTACATCTGATTCCCATCCCCTCCACATGTCGGTCAAAAGCTTTCACCAGAAGGGCCTTTGTGAAAGAATCTGCTAGGTTATCTTCTGATGCAATCTTGGCAACGACAACTTCTCCTCGCTTGACGATGTCTCGTATCAGGTGGTACTTGCATTCTATATGTTTACTTGCTTTATGAGCTCGTGGTTCCTTCGGACGTTTTTGCTTGCTTTATGAGCTCGTGGTTTTTCTTCCGCATCATACTAGTTGTATGAACTCATGGTTCCTTCATCCTATAACTAGTAGCTTTTGCCAGAAGGGCCTTTGTGAAAGGATCTGCTAGGCTATCTTCTGATGCAATCTTGGCAATGACAACTTCACCTCGCTTGATGATGTCTCGTATCAGGTGGTACTTGCGTTCTATATGTTTACTTGTTTTATGAGCTCGTGGTTGCTTTATGTTTACTTACTTTAAGAAATTACGTTCTATAAATGATATTTTGTTAATTGGAAGCAATGTCAAGGTATTATCGGACGTAAGGTTATGGTTGTCCAAACAATTTGATATGAAGGACTTAGGAAATTGTGCACACATTCTTGGGATCAAAGTTATAAGGGATAGTAAGAAAAGAGTGTTGTGTCTGTCCCAAGCTTCATATATAGATACAATCCTTGCTCATTTTAGCATGCAGAAATCCAAGAAAGGTTTCTTACCTTTTAGGCATGGAGTATCTCTATCTAAAGAAATGTCTCCGAAGACATCAGAGGAGATAGAGGACATGAAAGCAGTTCCTTATGCTTCGGCTGTAGGAAGCCTTATGTATGCAATGTTGTGTACGAGACCTGATATTTGTTTTGCCGTGGGCATGGTTAGCAGATATCAGAGTAACCCTAGACAAGGACATTGGACTGTGGTAAAGCATATATTAAAGTACCTGAGAAGGACTAGAGATTATATGCTAGTTTATCAAGCAGACGATTTGCTCCCTGTAGGTTACACGGATTCAGATTTCCAATCAGATAGGGACAACAGTAAGTCTACATCAGGCTATGTATTTACTTAAGGGGGTGGAGCCATTGCATGGAGGAGTGTTAAGCAGAAATGCGTTTCGGACTCAACTATGGAAGCTGAGTATGTAGCAGCCTCTGAGGCAGCTAAAGAAGCAGTATGGCTCAGGAACTTTCTAATGGACTTAGATGTGATTCCTGGTTTTCCCAAAATCATCACAATTTATTGTGATAATAGCGGTGCATTTGCAAACTCGAAGGAACCACGAGCCCATAAGGCAAGTAAACATATAGAGCGCAAGTACCACCTGATACGAGATATCGTGAAGCGAGGAGAAGTTGTCATCGCCAAGATTGCATAAGCAGATAACCTGGCAGATCCTTTCACTAAGGCCCTTCCAGCAAAAGCTTTCGATTGACATATGGAGGGAATGAGAATCAGATGTATGGCAGCAGATATGGCAGCTTAGTCATTAGTATAAGTGGGAGATTATTAGAGTATATACTGAAAGCCTAAGCTTTTGTAAACATTTATTTTGAATAAAGAATCACATTTGGTCAAATTATCTACATTTGTTTGTAGTTGTTCAATTAATTTATATCATAGATAACATATTATGTGGTGTCACATACAGAAGATAATGTTATCAGTACCTTATAAATTATAAACAGTAGCTCACGACCAAAATGGAAAGGAACAAACCATTGGAAGGTCGTAGTGTAATTAGGTATTAGTTTATCTTAACTATATAATTACGCTAGTACACTTAGAGTGTATTGAGTAGGACCATCAGAGGTCATTTCTTTTATACTAACTTTATAAAGGAACAAAGATCTCAGTTATTATGGAAGTGTGTGCTCTTAATCCTAATATAATAACAAGCACATGTATTTGATATTTATTTCTTTAATTTATCAATGGGTGAGATTTAGTTCGATAAATCAATAAGCCCAATAAGTTGGGAAATAATATCACTTATAGTGTGTGTTGTTGATTATAAAAGGAAACTGTGTCCTAGTGATCTAGGTTGATAATGTCCCCAAGAGGAGCTCATAAGGATTGTCATGTTAAACCCTGCAGGTGGACTTAGTCTGACATGACGATAAGGTTGAGTTGTACTGCTCTTGGACTAAGATATTAATTAAATGAGTTGTCAGTAACTAACTTAATTATTCGACATCTTAAACACAATGAGACTAACACACTCATAATAAGAAGGAGCCCAAAAATGTAATTTGGAATTGGTGCGGTAGTTCAATAATAATTCTTTAGTGGAATGAATTATTATTGATAAAATTAAGTTGTGTGTTCGGGGCAAACACGGGATGCTTAATTTTATCGGGAGACCAAAACCAATTCCTCCTCTCGGTCCCTATCGTAGCCTCTTAGTTATAAAGTACTATACCCACCTATACCCACCTTCATACCCATGGTGTAGGGGTCGGCCAAGCAAGCTTGAGGATCAAGCTAGGGCCGGCCAAACCTTGGTTCATGGCTGGCCGACCCTAGCTTGAACCCAAGCTTAGGTGGCCGACCCTATTAAATTAAAATAGAATTTTAATTTTAACTTTTTCTTATGTGGAAGATATAATTTATTGGAGAGATTAAAAATTAAAATATTTTTTTTATAAGTTTCTACAAAAGATTAAAGAAAGAGATTAAATCTCTTTCCTTATTTGTAGATTGGAAAGATATTTTATTTTTATTCTTTGTAAATTATTCACATGTTGAAAAATTAAAATTATAGAAATTTCTTTTTAGCAACCATGAAGGGATTTTAATGGGAAATTTTATTTTTTAAAATTTCCGAAGACAAATAAGGAATTTTAATTGTTGATTGAAAATTGCCTTGTTTGCTCTCCATGAGGTGGCCGACCATGACATGGTTAATTAGGAAATTTTATTTAATTTTTCTTAATTAATTCATGTCAAGGAAAGTTAAGGAAAATTTATTGTAATTAAATTTCCTTATTTGCCAAAGCTAAGGATTATAAAAGAGGGGGTTTTGGGTGCCTTCAAGGTGAACAACCTCTATTATTTTTCTCACTCTTTTCTTCCTTGGTGTGGCCGGCCTCTTCCCTTTCTCTTCTCTCCATCTTTGTGGCCAAACCTCTCATCCTCCTTGGAGATCAAGTGGTGGCCGAATTTTAGCTTGGAGATGAAGGAGAGAAAACTTGCATCCCTTGGAGCTTGGTTGGTGGAAAAAGATCTTCATCCTTTGGAAGCTTTGTGCTTGGTCGAAACTTGAAGGAAGGAGAAGAAGGTGTTAGGTGGTCCTCGTCTCGGAAGATCATTGCCCACACAACGTCCGAGATTAGAAGAGGAATACGGTAGAAGATCAAGAGGTCATTATCTACTAAGTAAGGTATAACTAATATTGTTTTCCGCATCATGTTAGTTATATCTCCATGTAAAAATACCAAATACAAGAGACATGCGATTCTAGTATTTTGAATTAGTTTTCGATGTTGTGTTCTTTTGTTTTTCTTTACCTTGTGATTTGATTGTTCTTTTTGGTTGACCTAAAGTTATTTAAGGAAATTAAATATTAGCTTTCCTTAAAAGGCTTTATCTAGGCGGTGGTGGTTGTTCCCATATCCAAGAAGGCCATGTGCCTCGCCATGCAGTCCTGGAAGCCAATTTTGGAAATTAATATTTAATGAAATTAATAACCTAGTTGATTTGGATCAAACGTGTTAAGTTCCGCAAGAGATCCAAGTCTAAACCTAAAAGAACAAATAAATTAAACTTAGGATCAAACGTGTTAAGTTCTGCAGGCGATCCAAGTTTAATTTAAAAGAACACATGGTAGCTAGGAAAAGGTACAGTCCTTTGTACAAAATTTTTGTACAGAGGAACCATTAGGTTTTTCGAGTAGCAACCAACAGTACACACGTCCATGCCCAGACTTGGGCCCGATAAGGTCACACGGCCGGTTATCACCACACGACCATGATTAGCTCCTTCTCGGGTGATGCTACACGGTCGGTCAGGGTCGCATGACCCATACCCTCTTGTAGCTCTAAACTTCATCTCAGCTCTGCATCGCTACAAACCATGACTCGACAGTCGAAACAAGTTCAGAGTAGATCTTTGAACCGAGCAGTGTGCATATAACGAAGTCTTTAGAAGGTCTGAAAAGTGTAATGTCCGTGACTTAGGTTAGGGTAAAGAAGTAGGGCGGGCGTTACAAAAAAAGGGGAAGAAACTCTCTTTATATAGACCATGGCATAGGTGGGGCACAACTTGTGCCACATCCATGTGAATCCACATAGTCGGAAGCTGCCTTGGCTCTGGTCCTGTGGCACGACCGTGTGGATTCCACACTGCCACAACCTACTTCGTCTCTAGAAATTTCACACCGTCATGTTGATTCCACACGGTCGCAACCTGCTTCTTCTCTAGTTCATTGACATGGTCGTGTGGATTCCACATGGTTGGGGCTTGCTTGCTCTACTTTATGGCACGACCATGTGGGTTCACATGGCCAGAGCCATCTCCTCCTCTAGGTATGACAGGTCATGTGGATTCCGCACGGTTGGGCCCTTTTGCTTTGTTTGTTCTCCAAGTCATCCACCAGCGTTGTTTTCACTCCAAAAGCTCATCCTGTCAATAAGATAATACACAAAGAGTAGATCTCTAATAAAGAAGAGTAATTATACTGAAAATATGATAAGAGGTGTAAAAGTACCTAGATCAAATACAAATAAAGTATGTGAATGTGCATCAAAATATGCATAAAAGGGTATATAATCTATGTACATCACACCCCCAGACTTGAACCTTCGATTGTCCTAAAGTAAAATGTCATAATCTAAATTCATGTGCTCTTTTAATGCATCATAATCACTAGTGCACTGGCCTAACTTCATCAACTAGTTTCATTTGTGAGCATGATTGTGGAGTAACCTAAGTTCTTGTGCATAGTTTAATAAGTGGCCCAAGCTTTTTAAGTTTCAATCTCTATCCTAGTCAAGTCATCATCCAATTTAGTTCCTTATATTCTTGGTGATAGAACACTTACCTGCCACACATTTGATTTATATTTCTTTGACTACACAAGGTCTCAAAGGACTACTCGAAATCAAGGAAACATAACATTTATTTCTCTAGTAACCTAACTCGGTCTCAAAAGGGTAAATTATTTGTCTCTACTCACAATAACTATTTTTATCCCTTATTCAAATAAATTTTTGTGTGCTTTATAAGGTGAAGCACTAATGCATATGCAAATATAATGCAAATGTAGGGATTTTGATGTTTCCAAGTGAGTTGTCATGATCTAAGGTCATCCAATAACTAAAATGTAATCCAAGAAATCATTATGGGAACCTAAGTACTAAAAATTTAGATGAATCATGACTATTCCAATATTATCTACTGTTCAAGCTTAAGTGAAGTGAAGGTAAGATCCTTAAAGTTAGGCCAAAACTCAAATTTATCTCCACACTTAGCTCACTTCTTGCTACTAAAGATAGAGAAAAGATGTCCACTAAACATACTAGCACTATCTCCATAATAACATGAATGAAGAAATAAACGTGCTAACCACTTTGTTATTGGACAAGTTAGTAGTAATGTGAGGATTGATATTCTCAAAATGCCACAAAATAACGAGCAAGAAAACTGAAAAACACTAACATAAAAACAAACAAAAATGTAAAATAAAACTGAAGATGAAAACAAGCAAAAAGTATTGAAAATGCAAAGAAAATAAATGCAAAGAAAGGAAATCAGACTATGTACAGTACCCCCATACTTAAACTTTTTATTGTCCCAATGAAATTAAAATGCTGGTGCAGGTGGAAGATCAGGGAAATCTAGAATATTAGACAATAATTTAGTGAACTATTTCACCTTATCCCTCATAAATTTATGATATGAAAATAGTTCATTGATATCATTTTAAAGTAATCTCATGAATCTCCTAAAATCGTCATTTAATATCATTTGATTCCTATGAGCTTCTATAAATTCAGTCATTTTTTGGCACAATTCTCTCTCGCTCCTAAAACAATCTTACAAACATTTTAACTGCTCATTCGACATACAAATATCATTTGTTAATGTAACGCCCGAAAATCTCAAATAAATTTTAGAAATGTTCTATTATTTTTCTGGAATTTTTGAATATTTTTATAGAATTTTTGGAGTAGCAGAAGTAGCAAAATTAAATAAAAACATAAAACAGCCTAAGCGGGAATTGAACCCGAGACCTATTAGACCCTACGACTTATAGATGACTCAAGTAACCAAGGGGCCCCAGCAGGGGTGTGCTGAAAAAAAAGGAGAGAAATTATATTTATGATTGAGTTGGGACGGATTAACCATCTAACATAAATAGGGAATTTAAGTGGGAGATTTTATTTTTTGAACGACACCTCTCCCTCACCCTCACACGCCGCCCTCTCTCTTCTCCCGCACCTTCTCGGTGAACAAGCCCAAGAGACCTAGGGTTCCATCCCTAGGGTCGTAGGAACACTTTCCGGTGACAACTCCGACATGAGGACACTCCCCTCCGCGAGAAGAAAGCGTAGACGTAAGAGGATCGCCGAAAAGATCTCTTTTCCGGAAACCTAGCGATCGGATTGTAAGAAAATTTAGCGCAGGAAGTAAGTAACCCCTCACCTACAGTATAAGTAGCTAATCATATGCTTTTATGTTCTTAGTTCACATTTATGTTCTTAGTGCAGCCACATGCAGAGATAGAGCACACCAGGTGCTCGATAAAATGACTAGTATAGTTATCTGCTACAGTGGGCATTTTAATAACTCAGTTAAATGCCATAGATGCATTTTTAAATAACATACATAGTCTTGTTCAGTTTATGCGGGACTACGGTCTAATGGGTGGGCTCCCATAGTCGCCTCTAGGTTCAGATAACCTAGTAAAAGCAAGATAAGATAAATCAGTTTATAAATAATATTTTACTTTTATCAGTGGCACTCTACTGGACTCTCAGTTGTCCTTGGGTTGGGCTCCCATAATCGTCCCTAGGTTTAGATAACCTAGTAAACTCTACTAGATTTAGGACTTGCTACTTCGGGCCTAGTTAGGGATGCGCGAATAGCAAGTACAGTTGCCGGGCCCATCAACAGCATGATTATTATGTTTATCTATTTATGAAAATAGTTTTCAAACTTCACAAATCAGATATGTGAATACAGCTTAGCATCAGTTTAGTTTTCTTATTGATATAGCAAATAGCCTTATATTCAGTCTCTGATTTCCATGACTTGTATGCCCATATGCCATGTTTTAGCATTTCTAGCATGATCATCAGCATGTATTTCATTAGCATCTTTTAAAAGCATGATTTCATCGAATGCATGTTTTGTGAGGTAGATGGTTCTTGCTAAGCTCCCAAGCTTATAGTTTCCTTTTCCTTATACTGCAAATAAAGGTAAAGGGAAGATGGATTAGCGAAGGCTGGAGGGCAATGCGATAAGATGTGTGTGAGAAGGAACCTGGAATAAAGATTTTTGGGAACTAGCAAACCTTAAAACTTAGTATTTCCTTATGTTGTTATTTTTCTGCACTTTTAGGATGTTAAGTATCATGAATTGCGAAACTATATATTATACCATGCTTAGACCACTAATTGTCTTGATATTAGATAGCAAAATATGAGTAATGTCATGTTAGTGTATTTTTAAGTTTGTAGTTGAGTTTTGTATGAGTTCGTGTGCGATTTCAGTGAAATCAGACACCCCAATCGATCAGCCGATCGATTGGGAAGTAATTCCCCATGAACAGAGAGCAGTTGGGTCGATCAGCTGATCGATTCAGAAGTCCTCGATCGATCAGCCAATCGATTGAAACGCGACTTCCGCGTATAGTGAGCTGTGGAATCGATCAGCTGATTGATTGAGGGTTCTCGATCGATCAGCCGATCGAATGGGAGAACTCCCCACGTATAGAACGCCTCTGAATCGATTATCGGATCGATTGGCCAGGCTGGATCGATCAGCCGATCGATTCAGAATTGACCTCCATGCACAGTAGCACGTTGAATCGATCAGTGGATCGATCAAATAACTCCAATCGATCAGTCGATCGATTGGAAAGTCTGATTTCAGATTTTTGATCAAATAGAAAGTTTAGGTTCCCTTCTTTAGCATATGTACAACTTCGGAGGTGTATTCTGAATATAAATTTCAGATTTTATAGCAAATAGCATAGAGTTTTAATTAGTTCAGTTTTCCGCACAGAATAGTTTAGCATAATGTAACCCCGGCCTTACATCTTAGTCAGTAGAAGGTGGGGCATTACAGAGTGGTATAAGAGCAAGTTCCATACTTCCTCCACACACACATCAGCATTGAACCTGCAGCTTCCAAGTAAGAATACCTCTCACTTTATTTATATTTTGTTTGCTTTCATGTTTATAGATAACTAAAGCTTTACAACATCTAACATGATAATAGTAGTTATGTACCTATATTTGTATTAGTTATGTATGTCCTTTATTTCCTTAGAAATAGTATGAGGACGCCCAGCTAGAAAGACACCAGCTACTCAGCCCCATCATGAGGCAGGCAGCTCAGTGCCTCCCCCAGACCTTGCAGAGGTAGTGGCTCAGTTTCAAAAATAACTAGCTGAATAGCAACAGAAGATAGTCACCCTAAGGGCTAATTAGCAGAACACTACCACTGTCACTCCAGAACCTAACTTAGCAACCCCAGTGGTGATAGAGGTTCCACCAGTCCAACCTGCAGCACTAGTAGCCCCAGCAGCAGGGGCAAGGAAGGAAGCCTATCTGATCCAGTGGCAGAAGATCAAGCCAAAGAACTTCTCAGGCACCAGTGAACCATGGGATGCCCAAGCCTGGTTCAAAACACTGGAGAGTACGATGGAGCTTCTGGACTGGCCAGAGTATGAAAAGGTGAAATGCGCCTCCTTCTGCCTGGCAGGAGAAGCACATATGTGATGGGAGAGGATTAAAGTGAAGCGCCCAGTGAATCAGATGACATGGGCCGACTTTGAGAGAGAATTCTTTGAGGAGTTCTTTCACATGCGGGTCACGAACCGCCACTACGACGAGTTCACTGAATTTCGCCAGGGCAACCTTTCAGTTGGGAAGGCCATGAAGAAATTCAACAGATTGGCTCGTCTATGCCCTGAACTAGTCAGCACTGAAAGAGAACGAGTACGGTTGATGCTCAAAATGCTAAGGTCGGAAATAGCAATGAATGTGGCCAGCGGCGTTCATAGGCCGTAAACTACCAAAGTACTGGTAAGTAGTGCTCTGATCACCGAGCATTACCAGAACAACATCAAGTAGCAGAAGCAAGCCTTTTCAGAGTCCAAAGGCTAAGGAGGCTCAGGTACTCAGAAACACCAGGGCCACAGCTCTAACTGGAAAGGGATCTCCAGTAACAAACGTAAACTAGGGAGTTACCCAAAAGGAGGACCAGCTAGTAAACAGCCTAGCTATCCCAAGTGTTCTACTTGTGGGAAATTCCACCCCGGAGTTTGTCACAAGGGCACACGAGGATGTTTCGATGTGGCCAGGAAGGGCATATGGCTAAGCAATACCCAAACAAGACCAGTTTTCCCCCACCGTAGCCGATTTAGTACGGAGACAAACCAGCCCAGTTGCGCCAGATCCAGGCTGCTTTAGATGGTCCACACATCAGTTAGGGCCGATTAGAAGCCCCCTTAGCCACGACGAACGCGAGGATCTACTCACTCACCAGAGAGGACGTAGAGAATGCCTCGACAGTTGTTACAGGTCAGATCAGTATTTTACAATAAAGTGCAACTGTCTTATTCTATACTGGGGCAACCCATTCTTATATATCCAGGACATTCGTTGAAAAGTTGGCGATATCTCCGGAGGTACTCATGGGTCAGTTTTTGACAACACTACCTTCAGGAGAAATCATGGCATCCACGCACTAGCTCCAAGCATTGCCAGTCATTATAGCAGACAGAGAGCTTTTTGGTGATCTGATAGAGCTAGATATGACTGACTATGATGTCATCTTGGGAATGGACTTTTTGATCAAGTACGGTGCCTCCATAGAGTGTCGTAAACAGAAAGTTGTATTCCAACCTGAAGCAGGAGTACAGTTTGGGTACATAGGAGAACCAAAGAGAAAGGCCAAGTAGTTTATCTCAACTCTGAAAGCACAGAAACTACTTGATTCAGGATATACGGGATTCCTAGCACATGTAGGCAATACCCGTCAGGACAAGGATCAAAAGCTAGAAGAGGTCCGAGTTGTATGTGACTACCCAGAAGTTTTCCCTGAAGAGTTACTAGGCCTAGCACTAGACAGGGAGATTGAATTTGAGATAGAACATGTTCCCGGTACAAATCCCATCTCCAAAGCACCCTACCACATGGCTCCAGCAGAACTAAAGGAACTTCAGGAGCAACTACAAGAGCTGCTCGACAAGGGCTTCATACGCTCTAGTCACTCACCATGGGGAGCGTATGTATTGTTCGTGAAGAAGAAGGACGGGAGCTTGCGCCTGTGTATAGACTACCGGGCACTAAACCAAGTCACGATTAAGAACAGGTATCCTCTTCCCAGGATAGATGACCTGTTTGATCAGCTGAAGGGAGCAGCAGTATTCTCTAAAATTGACCTCAGATCGGGATATCACCAGGTGAGAGTTAAAGAGGGTGATATACCCAAGATAGCTTTCAGGACCAGATATGGACATTATGAGTTCGTAGTCATGCCTTTTGGCGTGACAAATTCTCCCGCTACTTTCATAGACCTCATGAACAGAGTATTCAGAGAATACTTAGATAAGTTTGTTATCGTGTTCATCGACGACATTCTTATTTATTCCAGAACTTAGGAAGAACACGCAGAGCACCTGAAGATAGTACTGCAGACCCTTCAGCAGAACCAGCTATATGCCAAGTTCACGAAATGTGAATTATGGCTCGATCAGGTATCCTTTCTGGGTCACATCATCTCCAAGGATGGTATCATGGTAGACCCCAGTAAAATAGAAGATGTGAGTAACTGGAAGAGACCTAAGAACGCCAGTGAAATCAGAAGTTTTCTGGGACTAGCAGGCTATTACAGAAAATTCGTAGAGGATTTCTCCAGGATAGCCTCCCCACTGACAACTCTCACCAGGAAGAACAGAAAATTTTAGTGGACAGAGGACTGTGAGAACAGTTTCATGGAGGTCAAAAGAAGATTGACCAGTGCTCCCATTCCGACTCTGCCAGAAAATACAGACAACCTTGATATTTACAGTGACGCCTCTAAATTGGGACTAGGAGCAGTACTGATGCAAAATGGCAAGGTGATCGCCTACGCCTCTAGACAACTCAAGGACTATGAGAGGAACTATCCTACTCATGACCTTGAGCTTGCAGCAGTTATCTTCGCCCTCAAAATTTAGAGACATTACTTGTATGGAGCTCAGTGTAGAGTGTATACAGATCATCAGAGTCTGAAGTACTTCTTTACTCAGAAGAATCTGAATATGCGACAGCGCAGATGGCTCGAGCTGGTCAAAGACTATGATATAGACATCCTCTACTATCCACGAAAAGCCAACAAGGTGGCAGACACACTTAGCAGGAAGTCCAGTGCCACCTTATTATCCCTATCAGCAGTGTCACCGCCCATACAAAAGGAAATTTTGGATTTCGGTCTCGAACTTATAGTGGGAGAGCTCTATACTATGACCTTAACATCTACCCTGCTTGGTGACATCCAGACAGCTCAGGGTCAGGATCCTAAAATTCAGAAAATCAAGCAAGGATTAACAGAATAAAAAAGTGGAGAGTTTAGAGTATCTGATAGTGGGATATTGTATTTTGGTGACAGACTATGTGTTCCAGATCAAGATGACCTACGGAGGAAGATCCTAGATGAGGCTCACAGGACTCCTTATACGATGCATCTTGGCTCCACCAAGATGTACCAAAACCTAAAGAGACGTTTTTGGTGGCCTGGGATGAAAAGAGATATTGCTAGATATGTTAGTATTTACCTGATCTTCCAGAGGGTCAAGGCAGAACACCAGAGACCAGGAGGAGTTCTGCAGCCTATTCAAATCCCAAAATGGAAGTGGGAAGATATTTCCATAGATTTTATAGTGGGACTACCCAGAACCACGAACGGTTTCGATGCCATCTGGGTAATAGTCGACAGGTTGACTAAATCAGCCCACTTCTTAGCTATCAGGATATCCTACTCCATGGAGCAACTAGCTCAGTTGTATCTTAAGGAGATTGTCAGAATGCATGGAGTTCCACGGACCATCATTTCAGACAGAGACAGTAGATTCACGTCACACTTCTAGCAGTGTGTACAGTTAGCATTAGGCACCAGGTTAAAGTTTAGCACAGCTTTCCATCCTCAGACAGATGGTCAGACGGAGCGAGTAAATCAAGTACTTGAAGATATGCTCCGAGCGTGTGCCCTAGACTTCAAGGGAAGTTGGTGCAAATATCTGTGTTTAGCAAAATTTGCATACAACAGTTATCAGGTCACTATCGGCATGGCACCCTACGAGGCTCTCTATGGGCGGAGGTGTATATCTCCAATCTGCTGGTATAAGAGTGGTGAATAGAAAGAACTAGAACTTTAGACAGATCTAGTAGCAGATACCCCAGCAGCTATACAGCAGATCCGCCAGAGGATAGAGACAGCTCAGAGCCGCCAGAAAAGCTATGCTGATACACGGTGTCAACCCTTAGAGTTTTCAGTTGGGGATACAGTATTTCTCCGAGTGGCTCCTATGAAGGGAGTAATGCATTATGGGAAGAAGGGCAAATTAAGTCCCAGATATGTGGGACCATACCTTATCACTAGAAGAGTTGGCAAGGTAGCATTTGAGATAGAGCTACCCCCGGAAATGTCAGCTATCCATAACGTATTTCATGTCTCTATGATGAAGAAGCATATCCTAGATGCCACCCAGGTGATTGAGCCCCAGTCGGTACAAGTCCACGAAGACCTCAGCTATGACAGTCGACCTATTCAGATAACAGACCGAGCGGTTAAGAAATTATGGAATAAGGAGGTACCATTAGTAAAAGTTATTTGGCAAAATCACACAACAGAAGAGGAAACTTGGGAGACAGAAGCTAGTATGAGACAGAAGTACCCAGAGTTATTCTAAGTTTGAGGACAAACTTTATATAAGGTATGGGGGATTGTAACGCCCGAAAAATCTCAAATAAATTTTAGAAATGTTCTATTATTTGTCTGGAATTTTAGAATATTTTGATAGAATTTTTGGAGTAGAAAAAGTAGCAAAATTAAATAAAAACATAAAACAGCCTAAGTGGGAATTGAACCCGAGACCTATTAGACCCTACGACTCATAGATGACTCTAGTAACCAAGGGGCCCCAGTAGGGGTGTGCTGAAAGAAAAGGAGAGAAATTATATTTATGATTGAGTTCGGACGTATTAACCACTTAACATAAATAGGGAATTTAAGTGGGAGATTTTATTTTCTGAACGACACCTCTCCCTCACCCTCACACGCCGCCCTCTCTCTTTTCCCGCACCTTCTCGGCGCACAAGCCCAAGAGACCTAGGGTTCCATCCCTAGGGTCATAGGAACACTTTCCGGCGACAACTCCGGCACGAGGACGCTCCCCTCTGCGAGAAGAAAGCGTAGATGTAAGAGGATCGCCGAAAAGATCTCTTTTCCGGAAACCTAGCGATCGGATTGTAAGAAAATTTAGCGCAGGAAGTACGTAACCCCTCACCTGCAGTATAAGTAGCTAATCGTATGCTTTTATGTTCTTAGTTCACATTTATGTTCTTAGTGCAGCCATATGCAGAGATAGAGCACACCAGGTGCTCAATAAAATGACTAGTATAGTTATCTGCTACAGTGGGCATTTTAATAATTCAGTTAAATGCCATAGATGCATTTTTTAAATAGCATACATAGTCTTGCTTCAGTTTATATGGGACAACGGTCCAATGGGTGGGCTCCCATAGTCGGCTCTAGGTTCGGATAACCTAGCTCTAGGTTCAGATAACCTAGCAAATGCAAGATAAGATAAATCAGTTTATAAACAATATTTTACTTTTATAAGTGACACTGTATTGGACTCTCAGTTGTCCTTGGACTAGGCTCCCATAGTCATCCCTAGGTTTAGATAACCTAGAAAACCCTACTGAATTCGGGACTTGCTATCTCGGGCTTAGTTAGGGATGCGCGCATAACAAGTACAGTTGCCGGGCCCATCAGTAGCATGATGATTATGTTTATCTATTTATGGAAATAGTTTTCAAACTTCACAAATCAGATATGTGAATACAGCTTAGCTTCAGTTTAGTTTTCTTATTAATATAGCAAATAGCCTTATGTTCAGTCTTTGATTGCCATGACTTGTATGCCCATATGCCATGTTTTAGCATTTCTAGTATGATCATCAGCATGTATTTCATTAGCATCTTTTAAAAGCATGAGTTCATCGAATGCATGTTTTGTGAGGTAGATGGTTCTTGCTAAGCTCCCAAGCTTATAGTTTCCTTTTCCTTATACTGCTGATAAAGGTAAAGGGATGATGGATTAGCGGAGGCTGGAGGGCAATGCGATAAGATGTGTGTGAGAAGGAACATGGAATAAAGATTTTTGGGAACTAGCAAACCTTAAAACTTAGTATTTCCTAATGTTGTTGCTTTTCTGCACTTTTAGGATGTTAAGTATCATGAATTGAGAAACTATGTATTATACCATGCTTAGACCGCTAATTGTCTTGATATTAGATAACAAAATATGAGTAATGTCATGTTAGTGTATTTTTAAGTTTGTAGTTGAGTTCTGTATGAGTTTGTGTGGGATTTCAGTGAAATCAGACACCCCAATCGATCAACCGATCGATTGGGAAGTAATTCCCCGTGAACAGAGAGCACCTGGGTCGATCAGCTGATCGATTGAGAAGTCCTCGATCGATCAGCCGATCGATTGAAACGCGACTTCCGCGTACAATGAGCTGTGGAATCGATCAGCTGATCGATTGAGGGTTCTCGATCGATCAACCGATCGAATGGGAGAACTCCCCGCGTATAGAACGCCTCTGAATCGATTATCAGATCGATTGGCTAGGCTGGATTGATCAGCCGATCGATTCAGAATTGACCTCCGTGCACAGTAGCATGTTGAATCGATCAGTGGATCGATCAAATAACTCCAATCGATCAGCCGATTGATTGGAAAGTCTGATTTCATCTTTTTGATCAAATAGAAAGTTTAGGTTCCCTTCTTTAGCATATGTACAACTTCAGAGATGTATTCTGAATATAAATTTTAGATTTTATAGCGAATAGCAGAGAGTTTTAATTAGTTCAGTTTTTCACACATAATAGTTTAGCATAATGTAACCCCCAACCTTACAGCTTAGTCAGTAGAAGGCGGGGCGTTACAGTTAACAGCTTTTTGTGTAGCTCATTATCGAGATGAAGACTATCTAAAATAGAGCGAAACTCATGGAAATTAAATCTAACAAGGTCTCGACTAAGTGAAGGGATGGCTATGGAGGCTAAAGTGAAGGGGAGACTAGAATGTTGATTGGCCAAAGGCAAGCACCAATTATATTTAATTTGAATTGTGGTCAATCCCGGATTAGGCAACCTTAAAAGAAATTGTTTTAAAGTAAAATATTATAATCATGTCCATTACATTGTATCATACGAATTGTCAAACATGAATTTAAATCTATTCCTTGGACATTTTCGATCATCTCTAAATCATCGAGATCACATCCTAACACTAAAACCATGTGAGTAAGCATCCTTTCGAGAACAACGGGGCTAGTAGAGGACACCTTCCTTAATTTCACTAAGTGTTTTAAAAAGTGATATCCATAATTGATTGAAACATTTTCCATCATTGTCCATAAACAATATAAATCAGAAAGTCTCATTATTTCTTCATTATCTCCACGTCCAAACATAGTATTCCTCATAACTAATTGAAGATATTGAAAGACGAGGTTAATGATACTAGTAGCCTTAGATGAGTGTGGTTTATAATGAGATTGCTCAGTGATCGATTGCGATATATTTTAATTTTTGAATTCATGGAGTATTATATATGTTCCGCCCCTAGGAAAATCAAAGCAAGCATTAAAATCATCAAGTATCCACTCACAATCATCATTAAGCAAATGAAATTTAATCTTCCCACCTCCTTGAACATTATCAACATTGATGGAGCTTAAGATTTCCAAGATAATTCTAGGGTAAGTTGAGTATTTCATGCTCATAAAGTTGTTCCATACTAACCTCTCAAGGAGCCAATCCATATCATATCGAAAACCTAAAACATCTAAAGTTGCATGATCCATGAATCTAGTGCTCAAAATGGAATGCTTAGACAATGAATTATAACGATGCATTTGTTCATCACTAGAAAAAATAATACTGAAGTTATTAGACATACCCTTGAAGCGTGTATTTTTTTTCTCTTAAAGCATCTATCTTCTCCTTCCCTTTTCTTGTTGAAGTGATTTCTTTGATTAGATTTGACATTGTAGATGATGGAGAGGTTGAGTCTAAAGTGGGGTAAAAACTCTAGGAAGGGAGAAGGAAGTGGATGGTGGGAGTTGAAGGAAGCAATTTGAGGGCTTTTGGAAGAAGAGGGGATTGGAAAGGGGTGTGGAAGAAAGAGGAGTCAACGGACACGACCGTGTGAATTCCACACGCCCGTGACCACTAGGGTTTATATGGACTGTGACATGTGATGCTACATGGCCCTTTTTATAATTTTTTCACACAGCCATGTCAAATAACACGGCCATGGTCTTTTTGTCTCGGCCGAAATCACACTACCGTGTCAAATGATATGGCCACACCCTACTCCCTCTCGAGTTAAGTCAGATGACCATGCCATTTTACATGGCCACACCCTCCTTTCTCTCAGCCAGATTGACACGGCTATGTCATTTTACATGGTCATCCCCTATTTTCTCTCAGCCACCCCCACATGACCGTGTGAAGTCACACGGTCAACTCTTTGAGGTGTGTGAGGGTTGAATTACGGCCATGGCCTTCCTCCTCTTCAACTTTACCAATGCCTCCATGCCCATTGAGGATCATGGCCAGCTCATGGAGGCTATGGAAAACCTAAAGACAAAATTAAAAGATGAATAAAAAACTAATAAAGAAAGAAGATTGCAAACTAAATGAAATAGAACCCTTGGGTTGCCTCCCAACAATGCTTGTTTTAAGTGTTTAGCTCGACCCCTTGTTTAGTTCACTCAGATGGTCATGGTTTAGAAAAGTATAACTTTTCACATCTGTTAATTGGTGATCCAAGGAAATACCTATTGAGACACTGTCAGTTTACCTTATAAAGTTTAGATTCTTAGTTCCAAATATCAACTGCTCCATATGGATACATCTTTTGAATTTTAAATGGTCTTGTCCACCTTGATTATAGTTTTCCTGGGAATAGTTTTAACTTCGAGTTGAACAATAGCACCAAATCTCCTTCTTTGAATTCTCATCATAAAATATGTTGATTGTGTCATTTCTTTGTTCTCTCTTTATAGTACTTTACTTGTTCATATGCATCCATCCGCAATTCATCGAGCCCATTGAGTTGGAGTTTTTTTTATCAACGGCTACTTTCAAGTCAAAATTGAGGTGTTGAATTTTCCAAAAGGCTTTGTACTCCAATTATACTGGTAGATGACACGGTTTTCCATAGACTAGCCAAAACGGGGTCATTCTGATTGGGATCTTATAAGTAATTCGGTATGCCCACAAAGTATCATCTAATTTTAGAGACCAATCCTTTCGTGATGTAGATACTACCTTCTCTAAAATTGCTTTGATTTCTCTATTGGAGATTTCAATTTGTCCACTGTTTGTGGATGGTAATGTGTTTTAATTTTATGACTCACTCTATATTTCTTGAGTACATTTTCAAACTACGTCTCAATAAAATGGGACCCCACCACTTATGATAGCTCTTAGGACTCCAAATTAGGGATAAATTACCTTTATAAATAATTTGATAATTGCTTTAGCATCGTAGATAGGGGAGGCGATAGCTTCCACCCACTTAGACACATAGTCCGCAGCAACAAGGATGTAGTTATTTTCGCATGATGAAGGAAATAGACCCATAAAATCTATTCCCCAAATATTAAATAATTAGACTTCAAGAATCCCATTTGGGGCATTTTGTTTCACTTAATGATGCTTCCAATCTTTTGACACCGATCATAAGATTGAACTATTGGTTGCTACTCGGAAAACTCAATGGCTCCACTCTACAAAAATTTTGTACGTGATATGAACCTTTCCTAGCTACCATATGTTCTTTTAAGTTAAACTTGTATCTCCTGCGGAACTTAACACGTTTGATTCCAAGTTTAACTTATATGTTCTTTTAGGTTTAGATTTGGATCTCCTGCGGAACTTAACACGTTTGATCCAAATCACCTAGGTTATAAATTCAATTCAATATTAGTTTCCAAAATTGGCTTCCAGTGTTGCATGGCGAGGCACTTGGCCTTCTTGGATATGGGAGCAACTACCACCGACTAGACAAAGCCTTTTAAGGAAAGTTAATATTTAATTCCCTTATATAACTCTAGGTTAACCAAAAGGAACAATCAAATCACAAGGAAAAAAGAAAAAGAACACAACATCGAAATTAAATTCGAAAAACAAGAATCGAATGCCTCTTGTATTTGGTATTTATACAAAGAAAAATTAACTAGTATGATGCGGAAATTAAATACTAGTTATACCTCTTCCTTGTATGCTAAAAACCTCGAGATCTTCTGTCGTATCCCTCGCTTCCTCTTGGACGTCGTGTGGGCGACGTTCCTCCAAGACGAACACGACCCGGAGGAGAGCTTCTCCTCCTTCTCTAGAATTCGACCACCACCACCACAAAGGAGCAAAAGAGAGCAAAGGGAAGAGAGGGAGAGGGGCCGGCCACTTGATGATCTCCAACAACACAATATCAATTGTTATATATTTTTCAAGGCCTCCCCTTCCCCCCTTTTTATATTAGTTTCCCAACGGAAAATTATGGAAAGAGTTTTATAAAAAATTAGACTCATTCCCATTTCCTTTTAATTTTTTCTTTTTCTTTCCTTTTAATTAATCAATCCTAGATTGATTTATTAATTAAACAATTATTTGTTGATGTTTAATTATTTGACCAGCCCCTTGCTTGGGCACCAAGCAAGGTGGCCGACCACTTATTAAAAGGGAAAGAAAGAAAAAAAAATTTTATAAAATTTTAAAAGAAGAAAACTTCTAATAAAATTTTACAAACTCCCTTTTTTTCTAATGTGGATATTAAAAGGAAAGTTTTAAAATTTAAAACCAAGTTTTAAAATTTAAAACATCTCTAATAATATTTCTTTTTAAAAGAAAGTTTTATAAATTTTATAACTCTCTTTTAAAACCTTGTGGCCTAATTTAAATTAGGAAAATTTTATAAATTTTTAAAATCTCTCTTTTTACAAATTGTAAATATCTGAGGAAATTTAAAAATTTAAAAACAACCTTTCTAATTTAAATATTGCGGTCGGCCCCCTTGCTCAAGGCAAGGGCCGGCCACTTCTAGAGAATATGTGGCCGGCCATTGCTTGGTCACCAAGCAATGAACCAGCCCCTTCTTGGACACCAAGATAGGCTTTTCTTTGAATGGACTTGAGGCTTTATTGAGGCTACAACAGGGACCTAGAGGAGAAATTGGTTTTCCGATGAGCTTGAGTATCCCGTGCTCGCCCCGAACACACAACTCAAGTTCATCGATAATAACTCATTCCACTAGAGAGTTATTACCGCACTACCGCACCAATCCCAAATTATATTATGGGCTCCTTCTTATCATGAGTGTGTTAGTCTCCCTGTGTTTAAGATTACGAATGTCCACTAATTAAGTGAGTTACTGACAACTCATTTAATTAATATCTAGCTCCAAGAGTAGTACCACCCAACTTTATTGTCATGTTGGATTAGGTCCACCTGCAGGGTTTAACATGACAATCCTTATGAGCTCCTCTTGGGGACATTCTCAACCTAGATAACTAGGACACAAATTCCTTCTATAATCAACAACACATACTATAAGTAATATCATTTCCCAACTTATCGGGCATATTGATTTATCGAACTAAATCTCACCCTTTGATAAGTCAAATAAATAAATATTAAATATACATGCTTGTTATTATATTAGGATTAAGAGCACACACTTCCATAATAACTAAGGTATAGTTCTTTTACTAAGTCAGTACAAAAAGAACTTACCTAAATGATCCTACTCAATACACTTAAAGTGTATCAGTGTAATTTATTAGTCAAGATAAACTAATACTTAATTACACTACGTCTATTCTGATGGTTTGTTCCTTTCCATCTTAGTCATGAGCAACTGTTTATAATTTATAGAGAACCAACAACATGATCTTCTAAGTGTGACTCCACACTCCATGTTATCTACTATATAAATTAATTGAACAATTACATTTGTTGCATTTCTTATAAAGGAAAAAAGATCATCCCATACATAATATTTAATATCAGAAAAGAATTTCTTCTTTTGTTGACGTGAAAATCTTCCAGAAATGACCTTGCTGGCAAGGTAATTTGCAAAGTTTATATACCATGGCACCTTCATACTAGATATGGATAGAAGGTATTCATCAAGAAAAGAGTATTGATAGGCAAATTATTTCTGGATTCCTTTGTTTGTCTTTCCATATCCTAGATAGATGATCTACTATTAGATTCTCTGCTCTTTTCTTATCTCTAATTTCTATGTTAAACTCTTGGAGAAGCAGTCTCCATCTGATCAATCGTGGGTTGATAACTTTTTTGCTGAGTAGATATACTAGAGTTGCATGGACTACACAGACTATGTCTTTTGAACCCATCAAATATGATCTAAATTTGTTAAATGCAAAAACCACTACCAATAATTCTTTTTCTATAGTAGCATAGTTCATTTGGGCTTCGTCTAGGGTCTTTCTAGCATAGTGGATGACATGTAGCTTCTTATCCTTCCTTTGACCCAATACTACTCTAACTGTGAAATCACTCGCATCGCATATTATTTCAAATAAGAGTTTCCAGTCCAGTGCTTGAATTACTGGGCAGTGATAAGAGCGCTTTTGATTTTCTTGAATACCTCCAAGAAAATCTCATCAAAATAGAATTCAATATCCTTAATCAAAAGATTAGTCAATGGTTTGGAGATTTTAGAAAAGTCCTTTACAAATCTTTGATAAAATTTTGCATGCTCCAAAAAACTCTGTACTCCTTTCACATTAATTAGTGGGGGAAGTTTCTTAATAGCTTCTATCTTCACTTGATCGACCTCTATTCCGTGTTCTAAGATTTTATGTTTCAACATTATTTCTTCTTTAACCATGAAATGACACTTCTCCCAATTAAGGAATAAATTTACTTCTTCACATCTCTATAAGACTTTGGAGAGATTAAATAAATATAAATCAAAATTAGTCTCATACATTGAGAAGTCATCCATAAACACTTCCATTATATATTCTATCAAATCTACAAAAATGACCATCATACAATGTTAGAAAGTTGTAGGAGCATTACATAGTCCAAAATGCATACGTCGATAAGCAAAAATTCTATGGGGGCGCATGTAAAAGTAGTCTTTTCCTGATCATGGGGATGTATTGGAATCTGATAAAATCTAGAGTACCCATCCAAGTAGTAGAAGTAGGAATGTTTTGCCAGCCTTTTGAGCATTTGATCAATCAAGGGAGAGGGGAAATGATCTTTCTCATTTCTTTGTTCAATTTTTGATAATCGATACATATCCGCCATCCAGTAACTGTTCTTGTTTGAATAAATCTATTATTTTCATTCTTGATTACTGTCATTCCTCCCTTCTTTAGAACTACATGTACTCAACTTACCCATTCACTATCAGAAATGGGATATATAATATCTACATCTAGTAGCTTTAGTACCTCCTTTCATACCACCTCTTTCATGTTAAGGTTGAATGTTCTTTGATATTCAACGAAGCTTTTGTCGCTCTCTTCTAACAAAATCCTGTCCATGCATAAAGAATGACTGATTCCTTTTATGTCATCAATAGTATACCCAATTATCTTTCTATGCAATATCAACTCTCTAAGTAGTTTCATGGTTTCCAACTCACTCAAATTTGCATTAATTATTATAGGAAATATAGAGTTTGACCCAACGAATTAATATTTAAGATTGGATAGCAAAGGCTTCAGTTCCACTTGAGGTGGTGAGATTTCGGTTACAGTAGAGTTCTACTCAATTATCATTACTTGTTCATACTCCTGTATTTGTCTAAGGATTTTGTTCATGTCTCCCATTGTTTCTTCATATCTCAAACTTTCCTCTATGGGGTCATCTAAAGTGGGAAGGAGCAAGCAATCACCGTTATACCCATTTCCATCTAAGGAATCTCTACAATTCAAATCTATAGTTGTTTTAGTTGAATAAATCATACATTCTAACATATGTGTCATTGTTCCACTACACCAGGGTAGTAGCTTTGTAAGGTCTTCATGATGGAGATGAATGTCTTCCTTTGAAAGGTTTTGGGTTTCTCCACTCTCTGGACTTCTGAATTAGAGAGTCATATGATTTTCTCCTGACCATTCATTAAGATTCATTGCTACTCGGTCGGTGATTTCACATGCTTCATTCAAACTTTTGTTGAGTAGAGAACCCTCGGATGCCCAATCTAGTAAATTCTTATTCTGGAAACATATCCTTATATAAAATATATGGATTACCAGCTAGTCCTCAATCCCATGATGTGGGCATTGGTATAAGAAAGTTAAGAATTCACCCCATGCTTGGCATAATGTTTCTCCTTCTTTCTGTGTGAAATTCAAGATTTGATTCTTGAGTTGAGTTGTCTTCCTTGGGGAAAAATACTTGTTCAAAACTTTCTTTCAAGTTCGTCCCAAGTCCTTATACTTCTGAATTGCAGAGTATTTAGCCATACTTTTGCAGCATCTTTGAAGCTAAAAGGGAAAACCACTAATATAATCCAATCAGTAGGAATGCCTTCATACTTCAATGTGTCACAATATCTGTAGAACTCCGTCAAGTGTGCATAAGGACTTTCTGAGTCTAACCCTCCAAACTGATTTTCTTGCACTTTAAATATAAAGGTTGGATCAATAGCAAAGTTGGAAGCATATGTTTCTGGTAACACAATCAGACTTAAATCCCTTGCTGATTTAGGAGCAGAATAATCTTTCAAATGTCTCTGAACCATCTTTATCTGATCAATTTATTTACTAATTAGAAATACAGATCTTAACAACAAGAATTCCCAAAGCATAATTTAAAAGAGTTCTCAAATGTGGAAACAAGAATCCAGGTACAAGAAATCAAATGCAAATTTAAATTACAGGAAGGAAATTGCAAAAATAAAAGTAAGCAAATGCAAGATATATCTATAAAATAGAATTGCAGAAACATTTAAAAAATATGAAAGAAAATAAGTTTAGACTAACTTAAGTATTTATCAGTTAATATTATATGCACAATCCCCGACAACGACACTAAAAACTTGATGTGAGCCCGTAAGTATACGGGTGATGTCAAGTAATAAAAATATCGATCCACAAGAACTGTATATATTCATAGTGAACTAGCTAAACAATTGAACGGTTGAAAATTGCAATCACAAATGTAAAGGAAAGTAAGTAAAAGAAAGAGAGAGAAAGAGAAAGAGTGTTGAGAAACTTAGTTTGGGAAAATGTTCTAGAGGTTCAGTTTCATTGTAATGCTAATCAATGTATCATGGATCATCTATCGCCCATCCTCTATTCCTATGCACTTGTAGGAAGTTATATTCATTACCAGCTCTTCCCCGTGGAGGTCAAGCCGGAATGCTATCTTAATTCATATCCTATGCTATTAAATGGAAGTGATTCCTATGAAGTTTAGTAAATGGATGCCCCTGTCACTAGGGTCCCTCAGTCATATATCACAAAAATACACTAACACTCAATAATATAGAGATAGAAATTGTCCGGTTATAAGATTGCAAACAAAATCTTATATTGAAAATACATGAGAAAGATAATAGATTTAATAAGGAAAAGATATCTCCATTGGTATGAGACATTTTGGGTAGAGGCCAAAAGCAAAACCATGAGGGCTTAGGCCTAAAGTGGACAATATCATGTCATTATAGAGATATTTAATTCCTTTTGGTCCTAATAATTCGTATCAGAGTCCAGACTGCTAAAAGGTCTAACCGTAGATTATGCACAAGAGCTATGGTCTAATTGAGTCATGTGAGTAGAATATTGACCTCAAATAAAGGAATGAAGGCTCTCATGTCTGAATCAAAAGGACCAGACACCAGCCAAGAAGTCCTAATAGGTCAGATGGATCGAGGAGCAGGAAGACTTGGTGGGTCGAGGATCAGAATTGGGAAGCTTATGGTGCTTTGTTTGAAGGGGGGGATTGTTGGGTTGCAAGATTGCAAACAAAGTTCCACCTTGAAAATACATGGGAAAGATCATAGATTTATAAGGGAAAGATATCTCCATTCGTATGAGACCTTTTGAGTAGAGCCCAAAAATAAAATCATAAGGGCTTAAGCCCAAAGTGGAGAATATCATGTCAATGTGGAGATATCTAAATTCCTTTTGATCCTAACAAAAATAACAATTATATCAAATTTCCTACTTGTGGAGAATTGCTTCTCCTTTCAAGGCATTGCCCTAGATATCCAGAAATGGGATACCCTTGTCACTATGACCCCTTGGTCATACGATCTAGGTATTCTTCCTATGGGATTAGAAATTCTACACAAACATTCAATCAAACATCAAAATTAAGATCCAAGACACTACACACATAAGATCAAATAGATACAAGGCATAGCAATATCATATAGATAAGAAATTAGCAAATCCATGAGTTTTACATTAATTCACATCATAATTATTCCCTTAATCCTAGAATAAGAGATCTACATCATAACTAGGAGGATTGAATCACAAGACATCAAGATCCCAAAAAAAAAACTCAAGAAGAGAAGGGAGGAAGGCTTATCATATATGAAGAGTGGTCTTCAGATCCAATCCAAGCTTCCAGAGTGATAGAGATGTCGAATTCATCTTTGGATCATCCAAGAAAGTGCTGAAGAAGTCCAGATCTCATCCAAGTTAGATCTCTCAAACTCCTTCCATGAAAAAAGGGGAAGAAACTCCCTTTATATAGAGCATGGCACGGGGCGGGGGATGGCCTGTGCCATGGTTGTGTGAATCTACATGACCAGAAGTTGCATTGGCTCTAGTCCAATGGCATGGCTGTGTGAACTCCACACGGTCGTTGCCAACGTCGTCTCTAGAAATTCCACATGACCATGTGGATTCCACATGGCTATAACCTGCATCTTCTCTGGTTTATTGACACGACGGTGTGAATTCCACACAGCTAGGGCTTGCTTGCTCTACTTTGTGGCACAACCGTGTGAGTTCACATGGTCGGAGACTTCTCCTCCTCTAGACATGTGGCGGGTTGTGTGGATTCCACATGGCCGGGCCCTTTTTCTTTGTTTATTCTCCAAGTCGTGTACTAGTGTCGTTTTTGCTTCAAAAGCATATCTTATCAATAAGAAAATACACAAAGAGCATATCTCCAACAAACAAGAATAATTATGCTAAAAATATGATAAGATGTGTAAGAGTGCATAGTTCAAGCTCAAATAAAGTACGTAAATGTGCGTTAAAATATGCATAAAAGTGTAGAATAATCTATGCACATCACTCCTCATGGAAGGTGCCATCAATGTCTTAGAAGGTGACTTGCATGAATAGTATCAAATGCACCTTCCATCCTGTTGAAGGCACCTTCATGTCGAAGATAAAGTTTTATCTTCAGTAATAAGACTTGTCTTGTTAAAGGTGCCTTGGACCATCTTGGAGGCGCCTTTAAGCCACGAATAAGATTTTCCAGAAGCTATAAAAAAAACTCTTGGAGATAGGAATTAAACAACAACTGAATTATAAATATTGTATTCATAAGTTTAAAAGTGTGTAAGAGACTACTCTGTCTTCAACAAAGGAGTATTTTCTAATGGAACTTTTTTCAACGCCTTGGACTAATAACCACCTAGGTTGTAACTAAGTAAACAACCATCTTACATTCTTTATCTATTTAGTTTCTTTCTATTTTATTTTAATCATGCTATCCAACTAAGTTGAAAAATCAAAAAATGGGTTATTTTTTACAAGCAATTCACCCCCCTCTTGCCTGCTACACCGGAACCAACAGTTGCTAGTTTTCTAAAAATCAGCAACTTGTTGTTGTTGATCTCTTAAGATCAACAACACGAAGACTAGCAACAACGTTATTGCCAACTTAATCTTCGAGAGACCATAATTTTTTATGGAGATTAAACTACAGGACGCACAATATATCAAATCAAAGCTTGTTCAGAGATTTTTAATTTGATATATTATGCGTCTCATGGATTAATTGACATTACAATAAAATAATTTTTGTGATAAATTTGGTGATGAATTTTAAAAAAAAATCATTGCAAAAATATTTTGTGACGAAATCTACGATGAATATTTTTTGTCGCAAAAAACTCATCCCTAAATATTTGTAATAAAAATTGAAATTTGTCACAAATTTTGCGAAGAAAGTAAAATTCTTCGCTCAATTTGTTGCAAATATTGTAAAATTTAAAAACTGATTTTGCAACAAATTTTTATATTTGTTGCCGATTTAGCGATGAAAATAAAAAATCTTCACCAAATTTGCAACAAATTCTTATTATCGTCATAAAGTTATTTGGAAGATAATAAAATTTAGAAATTAAATCTGCAATCAATTTTGATTTTTGTGATGAATTTTTAGATTTGTCAACAAATTTTTTGCAGAAACTGCGATAAATAGAAAAATTCATTGCAATTTCTGTGACAAATTTTTAGATTCTTCATAGAATCTACGAAGAATCTGAAAATTTGTTGCAAAATCTACGATGAATATCCATATTCATCGCCGATTCTATGACAAATTCTCAGATTCATCGTTGATTTTTGCAATGAATCTAGAAATTTATTGAAAAAATCTACAATGAATCCTGAAATTCGTCGCAAAATCTATAGTATTTTTTTCGGTTATTATTATAGTTTTGTGATGAAAATAATTTTATTGCAAATTTTGTCATAAGGTAGATCCACTACCTTAGCGGGCCCCCTAGTGGCCCCACGGATATGGAGGGAGGTTTATGCAGGTACACAGGCCATAGGCGCATGGTGGGGTAAACCTTAGGTCGTTTATTCTTGAGAATTGACCCCTGACTATTACGCCAAAGATACCATGCGCCCACCGTCTACAAATTTTGTCATAGATTCTATGATAAATATGTTGGAACCCCAAGGTTGTTTTGGTGTGATCAACAAGTAAAGTTAGGTCCTGTGTGTATTTAACCTTGTGTCTAAGTGTGCAGGAGCTTAGGAGCACAGGTACTCGAGCGGAAGACGCAGCTAGCGAGAAGGACGGCACGCTGTGCGTCCGAGGGACGAGGCGCTGCGGAAGAGTACACCGGCGGACGAGAAGGAAGCGCGTGGTGATTCCGAGGGACGAAAGTCGGAGCGGAAGATTGCTCGGGGAGCAAGAGATGCAGCTAGCGAGAAGGTCGACGACCGAGGGACGAAGACTGCGGATGTGTACGCTGGCGGACGAGAAGGAAACACGCGACAATTCCGAGGGACGAGAAGCCGGAGGGAAGCACGCTCGAGAAGACCGGAAGTTGGGTTCGGGTGAGCCCTTTTCCGGATGGCAGAGATCACCCAAGCAAGCGGATCCGGAGTAGAAGACCCGGACCGAGCTGAACCAAACCTGAGCAGTGGTCCCCGGATGAAAAAGTCAACATTGGTTGACTTTGGGCTCCGGGGCGCCCGAAACAGTCCGGGGCGCCCGGAACAGTCCGGGGCGCCCGGAGCAGCCCGGGGCGCCCGGAATCCTTCCGGGCGCCCGGACCCAGTATTTTGACCAGATCGAGTCAAAACTCGATCTGAACGTTGGGGGATAAAATTTATCCCCCCCAGGGCGCCCGGAACCCTTCCAGGCGCCCCAACCAAGGCTATAAATATAGCCTTGGTCCAGAAGTTTCAAATAAACTCAGAGATTTACATTCCAAACACTTGTGCGATTCTGTTCTAGTTTAGCTTCTGTCTTTTGTGCTTTCACTGCTGTAAGAGGCTTCTCCGCCTGAAGGAGATATTTTAGTGCATGTTCATTCCTTGGATTAACAACCTCCTTGGTTGTAACCAAGTCAAGTTGTGAGCCTCTACTTTCTGCTTTTTATTTACTGCTAATTTACTTTATGCAAGTGTTCTGTTGAAATTTTGAGAAGGGTCTTTTCTATTTATTTTTTTTAGGCTATTCAACCCCCCTTCTAGCCGGCCCAACAGTCCTACAAGTGATATCAGAGCCGAGACGCTTCAGGAGGACTAACCGCCGAACGAAGCAACGAGATGGCCGGATCCAACATCCACCCACCAAAATTCGAAGGGGACTTTGCAAGCTGGAAGAAGCACATGGAGGTATTTTTCGGCACCGATTTTGATTTATTACTAATAATGGAACTCGGTTTTGAAGCTCCCGAGGGCAAAGCGAAAAATCAATGGACAAAGAAAGAGCAGGTCGAGTACGTGGCAAACAAGAAAGCAGAATTCCATTTGCTAACCGTACTTCCGCCACAAGAAGTCAACCGTGTCGGCACCTACAACTCGGCAAAGGAGCTTTGGGAGAAGTTCCTTGAATTACACGAAGGAACATCCGAAGCCAAGCTTGCGAGATGGGACTTACTTCGCAACCAGCTCACCAACCTCCGCCTTGAAGAAGGTGAAACAATTGCACATCCACACTCAAGGATACAGGAGCTCATCATCGGACTTTCGAATCTCGGAGAAGAGGTAAGTAACCGAGATTCGCTCAGGTACACTTTAAATTCCTTCCCTAGAAATTCAAAATGGGCATCACTAGTAGATGCTTTTTACATTTCGAAGGACTTAGAAAAAATTTCATTAGAAGAATTTTTTTCAACATTTCAAGTGCATGAGTCAAGATGTGCAGGAATGAGGGAGCCAAAGAACAATGTCACCCTCAAAGCTTCGAGAGACGAACCTGAATCGGAATCTTCTCTCGACAACGAAGAAATGGTAATGATGGTAAGACGATTTAAGAAATTATACAATTCTAGAAAAACTAACCATCCACAGGGTAGAAAGAAAAGAATGATCCGCTGCTACCATTGCGATGAAGAAGGGCATGTCAAGGACAACTGCCCCAAGCTGAAGAACAAAGACAAGGAAAAGGGTAAGAAGCCTATCCAAAAACGAAAAGCCCTGAAGGCGACGTGGGACGATACCTCGTCCGAATCGTAAGTCGAAACATTCTCCGGACTCGCACTGATGGCGAGTCATCAAGACGACGACTGCGATTCAAGCTCTTCCGAAATGAGCATCGATGAAGGGGGAGACACGTCGGAAGAAAGCAGCAGCTCAGGGGGAGAAACAGACAACGAGATCGACAAGGTAAGTCAGGTACGATCTCTTCCTCCCGATAAAATGTTTAAGTTCGTTAAACTTTTAACAAAAGATTGCTACAAATTAGAAAGTGAAAATAAAAATTTAAAAGTAATTCTAGCTAAGTCTTGTCCCTTAGAAGAATTAGATAAATTAAAAATAGCAAATGAAAAATTGAAACTTGAAAATGATGATTTTAAAATTCAAGTAGATAACTTGAAAAACTATGCATGTTCATCTAAAACTAATTTTAGAAGATTTAATAATTTAAATTGGTAGTTTAAATATCACCCGGGACAAATTAGGAACATTTCAAGAAAATATGTCCCTAAAAGCTTTTTAATTAATCCAGTAGGGTGGAACCTATATTGGGTTCCTAAATCATGCCTAAACTAAATTGTAAAATTAGCGCTTTAAGTGAGAAAATTAAACAAAGAATTTCCTTATGAGGCTTTGTCAAGGAAGTGGTTGTTGCTCCAATAACCAAGAAGGCCTAGTGTCTCGCCACGACCTGGAAGCCAAAATATTGAAATAAATGTTTAATTAACTTACTAATAAAGCATTAATACAAGAATTAATTAGTGCTTTAAAAAGATTATTCAAAACATTTTATTTTAGAAATTTACTTAGAATTTTTTTCCCCTAAGTCATTTTTTTGCGCTTAAAAATTCTCAAAAATTTTAGGATTTTTTTTCTTACTTAGAAAAATTCTCAAAAATCATTTCTTCCTAAGTTAAAAAAAAAAAAACTTTTTCCTGAAACTAGAAATCTCAGCTTAAATTACTTAGAAAAATTTTCTAAATTTCTTAAAAACCTAGAAAATTGTTTTTCTAAGTTTTTAAACCCTTAGATTGTTTTTTCTTGGAACCCCACTTTTTTTGTGATCAAAGGGGGAGAAGGGAAGTATAAGTCTAGGGGGAGGTAGATAGATTTAATTTTTTTTATCTTTTCTATCTTTTTGCACTTAAATTACAAATTAAGTTAATTTACTTAATTTTATTTTATGTCTATTTTAACCCTACCTTAACATAGGTTGATCACACCAAAAAGGGGGAGATTGTTGGAACCCCAAGGTTGTTTTGGTGCGATCAACAAGTTAAGTTAGGTCCTGTGTGTATTTAACCTTGTGTCTAAGTGTGCAGGAGCTTAGGAGCACAGGTACTCGAGCGGAAGACGCAGCTAGCGAGAAGGACGGCACGCTGTGGGTCCGAGGGACGAGGCGCTGCGGAAGAGTACACCGGCGGACGAAAAGGAAGCGCGTGGTGGTTCCGAGGGACGAAAGCCGGAGCGGAAGATTGCTCGGGGAGCAAGAGACGCAGCTAGCGAGAAGGTCGACGACCGAGGGACGAAGACTGCGGATGTGTACGCTGGCGGACGAGAAGGAAACACACGACAATTCCGAGAGACGAGAAGCCGGAGGGAAGCACGCTCGAGAAGACCGGAAGTTGGGTTCGGGTGAGCCCTTTTCCGGATGGCAGAGATCACCCAAGCAAGCGGATCTGGAGTAGAAGACCCGGACCGAGCTGAACCAAACCGGAGCAGTGGTCCCCGGATGAAAAGTCAACATTGGTTGACTTTGGGCTCCGGGGCGACCGGAACAGTCCGGGGTGCCCGGAGCAGCCCGGGGCGCCCGGAACAGTCCAGGGCGCCGGAGCAGCCCGGGGCGCCCGGAACCCTTCCGGGCGCCCGGACCCAGTATTTTGACCAGATCGAGTCAAAACTCGATCTGAACATTGGGGGATAAAATTTATTCCCCCCAGGGCGCCCGGAACCATTCCAGGCGCCCCGACCAAGGCTATAAATATAGACTTGGTCCAGAAGCTTCAAATCAACTCAGAGATTTACATTCCAAACACTTGTGCGATTCTGTTCTAATTTAGCTTCTGTCTTTTGTGCTTTCACTGCTGTAAGAGGCTTCTCCGCCTGAAGGAGATATTTTAGTGCACGTTCATTCCTTGGATTAACAACCTCCTTGGTTGTTTCAAGTCAAGTTGTGAGCCTCTTCTTTCTGCTTTTTATTTACTGCTAATTTACTTTATGCAAGTGTTCTGTTGAAAGTTCGAGAAGGGTCTTTTCTGTTTATTTTGTTTAGGCTATTCAACCTCCCTTCTAGCCGGCCCAACGGTCCTACAAAATATGAAAAATTTGTCGTAGATTCTGCAACGAATATGAAAAGTCATCGCAAATTCTGCGACAAATATAAAAAGTCATTACAGATTTTGCAACGAATTTTCATATTCGTTGCAGAATCTTGTTATATTTTTCAATAGATTAGGATAGTTTTTCAACAAAAAAAACGTTTGTTGCAAAATTTATCGCAAAACTGTGACAAATCTGATAATTCATTGCAAAATCTATGACAAATATGTAAATTTGTCGCAGAATCTAGCACTATTTTTTTGATGGATTATGATAGATTTGCAATGAAAATATTTTCATTATAAAATTTGTCACAAAACGTAATAAAAATTATCCATAATTATGTAAATTTTGTATTTAACCTGATTGATATAAAAATATCTATCAAATTCGTACACATCATATCTAACAATAAATCTATTCATAAACCAAATCACAATTTATATACATCAAATCCAAATATCACAAAATATCTATGAAATCCAAACATTCCATACATCAAAATGTAAACATCATCTAATATCCTTACAATCCAAACATATCATACATCAAAAATACAAACATCACAAAAAATCTAATATCCATACAATCCAAACATCATAAGAAGTTCTAAACCATCCATACATCAAAAAATTTCCAAACATCACTAAATCATCTCCATCTTCTTCTAATATCCTTATTTTCCTACATCAAAATAAAAATACAAAGAATTTCAATGATTACAATAAAGAAATTACTATATATGAACACAAAAAATTATTTTTACTTACTCCGATGTCTGACCAATCCTGTTTCAAAAAAATTAACAATATTAACAAAAAAATAAATGTTTATAATCAAATAACTAATGTTCAAAAATACTAATTATGAGATAAATAAAATTCATACAAGAAGATCCATCACCACCATCATTGCTATCATCATCATCGCCACCAATATCACCAAAAAGGAGCGGAGTTTAACTGAAGATGTCTTATAATTAAATCTTGTTGTTGGCACATAGCTCTCATTGCTTCCTGGCTAGCTCTCATTTTTGCATCTCTAGCTCTTCTTTCTTCATCTTTTTCTAATATTATGCTCTTTAAATGTTAAATCTTTTTAGTCAAGGATTTGATCTTAGTCATGACTGTTGCTAGGGTGGAAAAGGATTTACAGGAGATTTTATGATTTTTGCTTAAAGAACTCATTCCCAATGTCCTTCCCCCTTTCTATCTCCTACTTTTCTCCAGCCATAAATCTAAATTATTATCGACAGATGGCTCAATTTCCTCACTAGCATATGAACTTCTATGTGCTATCTCCAGCTCATCATATTTGTCCTATATTGTAATTATAAAATTAAAATAAATTTATTATAAAAATAATTTAGAAACACATATTTTTAAATAATTCAAACTTTTATTGCTTTTGCTCTAGTCCTGCTCCAAGACTTGTCCTTTTTTGTGAAAGTTTCTATGAATGAAGGTTCCTTCCCCATACCTTTGGTATAAAAAATAGGATTAGAAATAATAAAATAGTGGCAGATTAAAAAACTATTGAGACAGTTAAAAATTAGTAGGAGAGTTGAATATTTACCATTTTGTGTCTATGCTCATCGATATTAATTGAACCTCCCGCATATGTCATAGATGAGTCTCCAGAATTATAAGATTGATTTAATCTATTCTATTGACTTTATTATTTACTTTTGTTGGTTGCCCAAAAATTATTGATCTTAGTCCAATTATCCTCTATGTTACAAAGTGGCTTTTTACCCCTTCGTTTAGCAAGCATAAGAGTATGGAGAATGTGATTGCCATATTTTTTCTTGAAAATCTTCTTAACTTCCATAGGCAAGGTCCCAATTATATGTCCACTGAATAGAAAAGAAAACAATTGAGTATGTATATTTAATTTTATTTTAGATATAAAATGAATTATTTATACTTTAAACTCACTCAACCATAACTCTTTCATTAATGATGGAGTTCTTGAATAAGACATTGAATCCCCCATCCAATGATTATTCATGATTTGATTAATTTCATGAATAATACATACCAAATTTTAGAACCTATAGTGAATGATGAATATTAAATACAATAGTAACAAGAAAAGTCTAAAAATATAAGATAGGAGTAGTCATATTTTTAAGATCCCTAAACTAGCAATTATAATTGATAATGTCTTGTAACTACCACAATCCAATCTAGTCCAATGGTTAAATAGTCCAATTATTTAATATATTAAACACATAAAGAGTATCATTGCTAATTAGAGATTGTTTAGAGTTTTTCATAAATGAGAGAATGAATAATGATCATACACTAATCTAATAGTCTAATTGATAAAAAAAAAGGGTACCATATCAAACCACTCTTAGAGCTTTTCATTATTGAGAATAAGGATGCGTAGTTGAAAATAAAGTAGCACATCAAAATATTTTCAGAGTTTATCAAAAAATGAGAGGATGATTAAAGATAAAATTAAGTAATCTCATGATATAGTTGAAAATAAAGTAACTCAATTATAGTATTAGAGCATGGAATAGAATGAAGTAACTAATTGATGCATATAAGAACTCAATTATTAAAATTAAATAAACTTGATAAAAATTGACAATTGAAGTGATCAAACCAAGTTTTAATCCTACTTTACAATAATACTTTAAAAATATAGGATAAAAAATTAAAATATTAATTTTATACTTATGAATCTTCGCAAGGGACAATAAATATTCGGACATCTTGGACCTCAGAAAATGAGTATCTAGTAGGAACCGGATCTGCCAAATTATATGGTGAAGGTATTAGCGAAGGAGAATGTGATGGTCCTACATGTACTGGCGAAGGTGAATGTGAAGGTCCTGCATGTACTGGCGAAGGGGAATGTGATGGTCCTACTTGTACTAGAAAAGGGGAATGTGATGGCATAGGGGAATGTGATGGTCCTACTTGTACTGGTGAAGGTGAATGTGATAGTCTTACAGGCTAATCAGGGACGGGTGTAGGTACACTACTAGGTGCTTCCTGGCCATGCAAACTCCGTCTATGTCCACCCCATCTAAAGATGTTCTGAAAATTCAAAAATAGGATAAAGTTAAAAATATAATGATGCATACTAAATAGCATAAAAAACTTACCATATTTGGTAAGAGAGAGTGTGTGAGATTCATGCGACGATAGATATCACCTCTAATGACCTATAACATATAGCAAGAAATGCAGAGCATTAATAGATAATATATATAAGTTTACGAATGAGTTATTAGATATACAAACAATTGAGCTACGATTGTCTAAAGTTATAGATTAAAAAAATTACTCAAAATAAAAAAATAGTACCTTATATGAAAATTAAAGATCATAAATATTTTATATTAAGATAACAAAACTTACCCATCATTAACAATCGAAGTCCTCACTATCATTGTCATCCTCACCCATGTCGTCGTCATCCTCCTCCTCCTCCTCTTCCTCTTCCTCTTCCTCCTCCTCCACCTCTTCATCTTCCTCTTCCTCTTCCTCCTCCTCCTCCTCCAACTCCTCCACATCAACATCAATTTCATTTGCATCCATGCTTATCACTACTCCGCTGGAATCTCATAATGTTGGAATAACATATTCCTCGATCTGAAATGTATTCACAACTTTCTCTTGCTGATATGCAATGTCTTCCCAACATGCTTCAATTTTTTTCCATTCTTTAGTTTTACAAATATCCCACCAATCAATTTTTTCACATTTCAAACTAGAATATGAAGCATAAAATACTTGAATTACTTGTTGTGCTAACACAAATGGTTCATATTTTTTATATAATCTCTTATGATTTATTTCAACCAAATTATACCATGAATGCACCTTCATCCCTATGACAAGGGCAAATTAGCGGCATATAAATAATATAACTAGCATTTCTGGCCCAAGAAATTCTACCTCTATAATTTCATCCTGTAAACCATAAAAATCATTGCTTGCACCTTTATCATTGTATGATTGGACATAAACCCCACTATTCATTGTACTCTTCTCCATCCCATACTTTTGAGTATAAAAAGTATAACCATTTATAAAATAAGCTGGCCAAGTGCGTACCAATGCTTTTGGACCCCATAAAGATGGAATAACATTTCTTTTTCATGGTGAGCTCGATTATCATGAATCTAAAATCAAATACGGTAATTGTTAAAAGTCTCCATATGTATTAATCAAATTTAAAGTATTTACTTAGATATGATTTGAACCATGGTGTAAATTCTTCTTGGCATAAGCGATCAAACTCATGTATTGACAATTCAGAATATAAATTTTTAAAAATTATACCATAAAAAAATAAATTATAACACTAAAAGTTATGACATAAGAAATATAATTAAAAATAAATATAAAAGATATACTTTCTCATAATATGACAATACTTCTGAACAATTCAATAAAATATATGTATGGTTGCCTGCCATTCTTGACCAGTTAAGTATCTCAGCTTACATGATCCACTTGGTCGACTACGGTAGTTAAAAATTGAAAATGAGTTCAAATTGGGATAAATAAGACATTCATCATTTCTTCGTGGTCTTCTCCTTTTGCTTTGAATGTGAGGCTCAAAATAATATGATGTAAAAGTTGTTACTTCCTCTACAATGTATGCATTAACAATAGAGGCTTCAACTTGTACCTTATTTTTCACTTTTTTCTTTAAATAAAATAGGACTCTGATGGTAATAAGACAAATTTATTAGCTAATAATATATAATATATAGTGTGAAATTTTTATGTATTTAGCTTTTTGAATTATAAAACAAAAAACTTTTACCTTTCAAATGGATACATCAATCGCAAATGGATAGGTCCTCCAACTTTAGCCTTGTATGGAAAGTGAATAAAAAAATGTTCCATAGAATCAAAAAAATGAGGGTGGAAATATGCTTTCCAAATTACACAAAATGATTGGAATGTCTCTTTCTAACTTCTCCATATGTGAATGTCTCAAAACTGTAGAGCAAATATCATATAGAAAAATACTTTACTTTGTAATGGCACCCCATATAAAATTTGGTAAGAGTTTCTTAAAAGCAATAGGAATGAGTCTTTGCATGATTATATGGCAGTCATGACTTTTCAAACCAATGAATTTGTATTCCTTCATATCGAAACATCTTCCAAGATTAGAGACATAACTATTTAGAAATTTCAGTAATTTCAACCATTCATAAACAACATGTCTCTAATCCTTATTTAATGTATAAACTGCCTTTAGCTTTGCCCTCTTATATTTTCATTGACATCAAGAGTATTTTTATTGCATTAAGGTTGTCTTTGATTTTCCCATTGATATCTATGACTGCATTCACTACAAAAAATACATCATTACCGATGAAATTACTGACGGATTACAAAATCCATCGGAAATATTCAGCATTACTGATGGAATTATTATTCCGTTGGAAGATACTGACGAAATATATAATTCCGTCAGAAAACCTGTGACGCTACCGATAGAATTATATATTCCGTCAGTAGCCCCAAAATTTTTAGGGGTTTTCAAGGAAGGCTTACAAACGGAATGTTTATTCCGTTGATAATGGCCAAATTATCAACAGAATTATAATTCTGTCGGTAAAGACGGCTAAAAAAGCCCTAGCCGCCCCTTCCCTTTCTTTCCACGCGCGCAGCGTCTCTTCCCTATTTCCCCGATTCACTTGTAACGACATCTCTCCTTGCCTTTCTCTCTCACTTTCCAACGTGCAGTAGCTCTTCCCTCTATGCCGACTGGAAACTAGTCGCTGGCGGCCCCGCGCGGGCCCACAATTGCCTTGTTGGCCTCTGTGCAGGCCGCTAGCTGCTATGGCAGCTGCCAGTGATTGTGCCAACCTCCAACAGTCGCTAGCTGCCTGTTGGTGGCTGTGCCCACCACCAACTGTGTATTGCCAGCTGTGCCCAGCACCAGCTACCTGCTGCCGGTTGTGCTTGTAGACAACGGCCGCTAACTACTTGCTGTTGGTTGTGCCCACCGCCAACGGCCGCCAGCTGCCTGCTGGTGGCTGTACCGGCTGCTAGCTGCCTACTGTGTTAGACACTAGTGTGTCGGCTATGCCAGACGTTACTATGCTAGATGCTACTGCCAAACATTGGTGGCTGTGCTGGCTGCAGCAAGAAACTTGCTGACGGTTGTGCCGGATGCAGCTAGTAACTTGCTGACGGCTGTGCTGGATGCTGCTGTGCTGGCCTGTGCCGATCAATAGCAGCAGTTCCCTACTTTGAACTTATTATTTTTTGATAAATTTTGAGCTAAATTATTTTTATTTTATAAACAGATAGCATTTGTTGCTCTTCTCCAGTTGGCCTACACATCTTCAGGTATAATTTAGTAAATTGTACTTTATATTATTTAGCATGGTTCAATTTAGATATATGTTATGTTCTTATATTAATCTGTAATATAATATAGTCCTTTTGTTTGTTTTGTGTTAGTACGTTAATCTAAGTCAATTTCTAATTCTTAATTTATTAGTTTTAGGTGAAAATGTCTATGAACAAAACTTGGATGTATAATCGATTAGAAAATGGATTTATTAGAGATGATTTTATTATTGAAGTTAAAGAGTTTGTGAATTTGCTAAGAGCCATCCAGAATATATGAATGGTGCTGAGTTACGGTGTCCATGTAATCATAAGAAATATAGCAATAGAGCCTTCCATGATAAGGATACTGTGAAAGTACACATATGTAGAAATAGTTTTGTACCAAATTACTATAATTGGTATTGTCACGGAGAGCCTTATTTGTATAAATCAATTGGGCCTTCTAGTGGTTCGTCATCTGCCACATCTTTTACTGCTCATGAATCATCAACTAATGATATTGTAATGCAATCAATGGTTTACAATGTGATGAATGTTGCAGTTGATTATTCCAATATAGATGAAACACCAGCACCTGAATATCAACAACTATATGAAATGTTAAAGGCTAGTGAAAGAGAAGTGTGGGAAGACATTCCCTCTGGTCATTCTCAGTTATCAGCTACTACAAGGTTATTGAATATGAAAGCAAAACATCATTTTTCAGAAAGATGTTACAAAAAATATTGTAGTTAGAAAACCTCCTCCAGTCCATGTTTTAGGTGAAGAAATCATTGAGAAAATAGATAATTATGGATTTCTACGAGTAACTCAACTTGGTTTCGATGAGTTAAATAAATACATTGCTAGGATGTGCAAGTTTGGTTGGAAGAAAAGAGGTATTTTTTGGGAGTTACCGTATTGGAAGTATCTACTTATTCAACATAATTTAGATGTCATGTATATTCAAAAAAATTTCTTGAAAAATTAAAAGAACTAAAGACACTGCAAAATCATGTGAAGAATTAAAAGAACTAGTTAATAGACCAGAATTGCATCAGGATGAAACAACCAATAGATTTCCAAAAGCTTGTTATACATTGGACAAAGATGGTAAGCAAGCTTTATGTAATTGCTTGAAAGAAATCAAATTTCTAGATTGGTATGCCTCAAATATGGCTCGTGAAGGATCGAGAAAGTGCGATAGAGGGGGGGGGGGGGTGAGTATCGCGCGTTTAAAAACTATTTTCTTTTTCAATATTTAAATCAAAGTAGAGTAGGGGAAAGTAAAGAATAGTTTTGGTTACTTGGTTCGGAGCCTACGTCGACTCCTACTCCAAGGCCCGCGATCCTGGATTGCACCGTTGGACAATCCACTAAAACCCTTCTTTCTGAAAATCTTCAGAAAGAAGTAATTCATACAATGAGATGAGTAAGATAGTAATAGCCTACTATCTTACTTTAATTAAGTACAAAACAAGCTAAATACAATATATTGACACTAGATGTAGTATGAAGCTCGGTCGGTACTTCTTGGGTGAAGCAGCAGCTTGCTTGGAGATGAGTAGTAGACTTGTCACACGAACAGTAGCTTTGCACAGAGATAAACTTAGAACTAATTCCTTACTGAGCCTCGGACCTCGAGCTCTTTTTATAATAATGGTCAACATTCGGTCGATCGATCCTTGGGTTCGGTCAACTGAACTAGCTCCCTTCCTTCTTCGCTAAGCTCCGATTAGATCCAATCTTTGAGCATTGATGACACTTAATGATTCGGTCGACCGATCCCATTGTTCGGTCGATCGAATGGTGAGATTTCCCTATTCGTCGAGATTCTTCATTAATGCGCCTTTAATGAGATGATCGTTCAGTCGACCTATCCTCTTATTCAGTCGACTGATCTAGCTAGCTTCCATCTTTTCTTCTGATCTATCGTACTATGCCACATCATCAAGGTTCATTCGATCGATCCTTTGGTTCAATCAACCAATCAAGCTTTGATCAGAATGATATCTGCTTTGGTCTGAACTAATCTCTGGTCTGAGTCAAGCTAGTTCAGTCGACCGATCCCTATGTTCGATTGACCGATCAGGCCGAACCTACAACACAGATCTAAATAGAATATTCCTACAATACAAAGGTTAGTACAGAATATATATAACGCATGAGTAGTATTAGACAGTAGAACTGTCTTGATCTCAACTTGGAAACCTTCCTAGTTTCTTCAGTTGGATTAGCGACCTTAGGTTATTCCTTTCAGGAACATGACCTCAATATTGCTCCTCCAATTGCATACCTCAACTTACATGCCAAACATTGACCCTCCAGACCTATTTGGACTTTGCCTGCTCAGTGTTTAATCGCCTGATCCACAAAGACTTTTCCTGCAATACTACATTAGCCAACAGTAATAATAGTAATATAGAATACTATGGTAAACCTAAACTTAGATTTACCAAGATCCGCTGGTCCGGTTGACCGCATCCGATCAATCTTGCTTGGAGTTCACTCCTCCAAGACTTCTCATTACCTAAGGTTATCTCCCCCTAGGATTTTCTCCATCTGACTTCACTCACTAGAACCTAAGGTTACCACCCCCTAGGGTTTTCTCCACTTGGCTTCACTCACTAAGACTCAGTATTCGGCTACCTAGGGATCAGTTCCTCCAGACTTATCGAATCCACCAAGCTTCTATAATCTACTGAGATTTCCCTTCCCTAGCCTACCACTAGGACTTCCCTTACCTAACCGCAGTTAGGACTAGTCACTTGGTTGACTTCTTACCCTTGCCTAGCCACAACTAGGACTTCCCATGATCAAGCTCCATTAAACACACTTAAACATATTTGTCGGACATTAAAACCTTGGAGGTCGATTGCACCAACAACTCGATGCATAGATATGAATAGATTAAAGATGTTTGGAATGAAAAGTCATGACTGTCATGTATTCATGCAAAGACTTATTACAGTAGCTTTCCATGGCTTACTTCCTCAAAATGCTTGGCAAGCACTCACTGAATTGAGTCTATTTTTTAGAGATTTGATAGCGAGGTGTATTATAATGGATGATATACTTCAGCTAGAAACATATATTCCTCTTATATTATGTAAGCTAGAGAGCATATTTCCACCTAGTTTTTTTTATTCAATGGAATATATATCAGTGCATTTACCATACGAGGCACAAATAACAGGTCCTATGTAGTACAGATGGATGTATCCATTCAAATGATTTTTGATAAAATTAAAAATAATGTTTGCAACCAAGCAAGAGTTGAGAGTGTTGGTGCGGGAAGCATCCGACGATCGAACCTATGTTTTAATTATGTCAAAGGGATCAAAGTTAAGGTATTTTATTTTCTGATGTGTTGAATGAGCTTTGCAGGAAAAGTCCTAAGTATAGTTAGGCAGAAGTCCTAACTGCAGTTAGGCAATTGGAAAACCCTAGGGGGTGGTAACCCTAGGTCACATGGGATGGTAACCCTATGCGGAAATCCTTGGCGGGTCAGAGCTTCGGGCAAAAATCCTAGGGGTGGTAACCCTAGGTTGAAATTCTGGTGTCACAAACCGGGTGGAAGACTGGACGGGACGTGGACTGGATGTTCAGCATGAAGACCGGAAGACTTAAGTGCTAAGCAAAAGTCCAGTTGGTCTGGAGGACTGAACTGGCAAAAGGTAATCTCTTTAGAGTGGAGTAGGTGAGGACACGTTCCCCGGAAGAGGGAACAATAGGCGTCGGTTCGACCTAGGATTTTCGAATGGAAATCCGAAGTCAGAACCAGGCAGTCCGATGACTGTCACACTTTATATTTATGATATTATGTGCTGATTTTGTGTTGCAGGGTATCTTTTGGGATAACATATCTTGCAGATACAAATGAGCAACCTTAAGCCTTGGATGAACAGTGTCCGAGGCGCCTCCATGGAGCTTGGAGGTGTCTCGGGTGCAAAGATGAGCTGTTTGCACAGAGGAGCTGGAGGCGCCTTGGACTGCTACTTTGAGGCGCCTCCATGGGGCATTGGAAGCGCCCTCAGGCGGATAAGAGGCAGCGGTGAAGGCTTATCGCATCGATCAACTCGAGATATATTTTTGGGTCTGAGGCGCCTCCATGGGGCATTGGAGGCCCCCTTAACGCCCAATAAAAGACAGTCTCGAGGCAGCAGCAAGAATATCAGATTCCAAGTGACCTTTCTGCAACCAGCTACTAACGAGAAGTTCCGACAAAGCTACAACTTGACTTCGACAACCTAGAGTTTTATTTCTGCCATTTCTTTTGTCGTCGGTATATTTATTTGCTATTAATTGTACTTCATTTGTAAATCTTTTACGATATTATAGTTGTTGCCCACCAAAAGCGATCAACGATCGCGAGCCTTGGAGTAGGAGTCGCCTTAGGCTCCGAACCAAGTAAACTCTTGGTGTCTTTTTGTGTCTTTGTTATTTCTTTCTATTCCACTACTTACTCATCAAGTTTTTCGAATCTGAAATGCGTGAAAGCCACGAGTGCTATTCACCCCCCTCTAGCGCTTCTCGATCCAACAATTGCTATCAGAGCGGGGTCACTTCGATCTGGTGCAACCACCAGTCAAGTAAATTTTTTCATGGTCTTTTCAATTTTTCGGAATAAATCAGAATTAGTATAATTGCTCTTCTGATTTATTTTAATCATATTTTTTTCTCGAAGTCGGTGTAACACCACTCGAGAACGTGACTTATTTTTTTTACATCCCGTACTGCTAATCCAATGTCAAGTCTTGGGATTTGTTTTTCTTTTTATTGTGTGCTAGATTCTTTAATGGCTCTCCAAGAAGGTTTTAGCATAGTCCGCCCGCCACTCTTTTCCAGTGAGGACTTTGGCTATTGGAAGAACCGGATGGAATACCACCTCAAGATGCAAGTCGAGATGTGGATTATTATCCAGACCGGTCTCGAACTTCCACATGACAGCACGGGAGAACTAGTCTCATGCATCAACTGGGATGCTAGTATAAAGAAGAAGGTTGAAGCCGATGCCAAAGTCACCTGTTTTCTACAATGAGGGCTAACAAAGAAGAATTGAATAGAGTCGGACCCTTCTCAAGCACCAAAGAGCTATGGGAAAAACTGATCGAGCTGTACGAGGGCACCTCCGACGCTAAGGTAAGTAAGCGTGATTTATTGTTTAATAAATTGTATAACTTAGAAATGCAGGAAGGAGAGATGGCGAGCCAACTTCATGCATGCATCCAATACCTGCTAAACGACCTTCACGCAATCGGCCAGAAAATAGAAAATTGCGACGTAATAAGGTACGCGCTTAGCGCTTTCTCGAGGAACACTTTGTAGGCATCCATGGTTGATGCTTACAAAGTTTCCAAGGATTTATCTTTAATAAAACTAGATGAACTTTTTTCCGAATTCAAATTACATGAACAGACTAATGCATGCCCAGTCGAGAAGAGTATTGCCTTAATTGCAGGTACAAGCAAAATCAAGGAAGCTAAAGTAAAGCGCAAAACCAAATCTAAGTCCAATGATGAATTGGACTCTGAGGACGACGACGAGATTGTTTTCGAGCTATTAAGGTTCGTACGAAAGATCTGTATAAACAAAAAGGTGACTCAAATGAAGACGAGGGACAAAACTGGAGTCACCTGCTACGGTTGTAACCAGAAGGGGCACTACAAGCCGGACTGCTCAAACAAGAAGCAAAGAAAGAAAGCGTTAAAAGCAACTTGGTCTGAGTCATTAGATGAATCTGAGACTGATGAAGAAGAACCGACAAGCTTCCTCGCGCTACTAGTGCAAGCAAACATCGTCGAAACTGAGTCTGAGTTCGAGACTGAATCCGAGAGCGAGTCAGAAACCGAGTTCGAGCAAAGCCACGGATCTGCATCCGTTTCTGACGGACCGAATCCCACTGTAAGTTCGCTACTCGCCAAAACTCAATTAGATGACTTAAAGAATTTAGTTCCTTATCTATTAAAGAAGTTGGTTAAATCCAACATCCGGGTCAGGTCACTCCTAAAGGAGGTAACAACCCTTAAGGGAGCGACTGACTCGAGTTCTTTAACTGAGCCAGTTCAAATAGGAAACTCAACTCAAGTCCCACAACTTGAGGAAGATAATTCTAATTTGAAAACTCAAATTAAAGAACTCAAAGACACGTTGAAACGGTTCACCCTGGGTTCCAAGAATCTTGATCTGATTCTTGGAAAACAGTTAGCTATTTTCAACAAATCCGAACTTGGATTTAAAACCAAAAGAAAATACAAAGCATATCTATCCTTAGTTAATAGAAAAAATAGAAACATAGTCCAAGCATGCGTCCCCAAGTCAAATTTGGTTAATCAAGTTGGACTTGGACTATATTGGGTCCCCAAGGATCAAATCTACAACCTTGATAGACCATATCGAGGCTATGATCCAGGGGGAGCCAATAGAAAGACCATCTATATAAATAGATATAATTGTTTGATGCTTGTTTTTTTTTATTATTATACATGCTTAGATTTAGGATAGTTTAAGGACCTAGGCGCAATTTACACTTGTTAGTTAAACCTAGGGATTTCAAAAAGAAGATTAAATATATAATTTCTTTGAGTGGCTCTGACTAGAAAGTGGTGGATGATCTCATACCCAAGAAGGCCTAGTGTCTCGCCACTGCCTGGGAGCCAATCTTTGAAATGTGTATTTAATTGACTAATTGGAAAATCTAAGTCTAACGCAAATGTAAATTGATCCTTAGAATAAATTTAAATAAAGATGACCATCTCACAAAACTATTTAAGATTACCTGATTGATAACTTAGATAACCATCTAGGTTGAACTTAGTCTAAAGTAATAATTTTTTTAATTAATTCAATTTCAACTAAACCTAATAAATCAACTTAGTAATTAACTCCATAATCAAATTAATTAATGCATCTTAATTATTTTAAAAATTAATTTAAAAACATTTTAAAAATTATTTCAAAACTGATTTTAAAACATATTTCAAAAATAATTTTAAAAAATATTTCAAAAACATTTTAAAAATTAATTCAAAAATATTTTTAAATTAATTTAAAAATATTTTAAAAATTATTTCAAAAATCATTTTAAAAAATATTTCAAAAACATTTTAAAAATTAATTCAAAAATCTTTTAAAATTAATTTTAAAATCTTTTAAAAATTATTTCAAAAATCATTTTAAAAAAATATTTCAAAAACATTTGAAAAAATTAATTTTTTATTTTAAAATCTTTTAAAATTATTTCAAAAATCATTTTAAAAAATATTTCAAAAAAATTCTAAAAAATATTTCAAATTTTTTTAAAAAAATTAATTTAAAAATATTTTAAAATTAATTTAAAATTATTTTAAAAATTATTTCAAAAATCATTTTAAAAAATATTTCATAAACATTTTAAAAAATGAATTTAAAAATCTTTTAAAATTAATTTAAAAATCTTTTAAAAATTATTTCGAAAATCATTTGAAAAAATATTTTAAAAAAACATTTTAAAAAATTAATTTCAAAATCTTTTAAAAATTATTTCAAAAATTATTTTAAAAATCTTTAAAAAACTCCTTTAAAATCATTTTAAAAATATTTAAAAACTCCTTTAAAAATCATTTTAAAAACACTTATAAAAATATTTTTAAAATCTTTTAAAAACTCCTTTAAAAATCATTTAAAATTTTTTAAAAACTCCTTTAAAAATCATTTTAAAAATCTTTAAAAAAAATTCCTTTAAAAATCTTTTTAAAATTAATTTAATAACCTTTTAAAAATTAATTTAAAAATCTTTTAAAAATTATTTCAAAAATCATTTTAAAAATTATTTCAAAAACATTTTAAAAATTTATTTAAAAATCTTTTAAATATAATTTAAAAATATTTTAAAAATTATTTCAAAATCATACTTAATCATAATCAAGATTTACAATTTTAATTGTTTGATTATTAAAACTTTAAAAATTCTTAGACCTTCAAAAATTTTAATTAATTTTTAAAATAGCTAAATTACATGCTTGAACTCTAGGACCCTAGGACTTTTATTTTGGCACTAATTAAGGGGGAGTGGTTGGAGTCCAGCAAAGTTTTTTTTGGGTTAAGTAAAAAACAAAAAAAAATTAATTATTTTTGCTAAAGCCAAGTGTTCTTTGTCAAACTTACTTTGAAAACTTTTCTAAATTTTTGTTGAAAAACTAAGTATTTGTTAAATGTTTTTGTCAAAAATTAAGTGTTTTATCAAAAACTTTGTTTTTCAAAACAACAATTATTGTCAAAAGCTTTTTAAATTTAGCTAAGTCTTTTTCAAATTTTGCTAAATAGTTTTCAAAATTTTCGAAATAGCTCCAAAAGAACTTAGCTAAGTGTTTTTCAAGGCAAATATTTGAAGAAGCTAAGTTTTTGTTGAAAGCACTAAGTCTTTTCAAAAGCACTTTCAAAATTAGCTAAGTGTTTTTCAAACACTTTCAAAAACTCTTAAACATTTTTTTGGTTCAAGTTTAGCTACTCTTCAGGGGAGCTCAAAATTACCTAGGATATATTGCCATTCTCCCTAATTAACATCTTTTTGATTTATGTCAAAGGGGGAGATAGGTCAAAGTTAAGGGAAAATATAAGAAATTATTTTCCTTGCATTTCTTCTATGCTTAAAATTCTTCATTTTACTGTCATAGTTTTACTTAACTTTGAACCGTGTTGCCATAATCAAAAAGGGGGAGATTGTTGGTGCGGGAAGCATCTGACGATCGAACCTATGTTTTGATTATTTCAAAGGCATCAAAGTTAAGGTGCTTTGTTTTCTGATGTGTTGAATGAGTTTTGCAAGAAAAGTCCTAAGTATACTTAGGCAGAAGTCCTAGCTGCGGTTAGGCAAGTGGAAAACCCTAGGGGGTGGTAACCCTAGGTTATAGGGGGTGGTAACCCTATGCGGAAAGCCTTGGCGGGTCAGAGCTTCAAGCAAAAATCTTAGGGGGCGGTAACCATAGGTTGAAATCCTAGTGTCGCAAACCAGGTGGAAGACTGGACGGGACGGCGACCAGACGTCCAGCATGAAGATCGGAAGACTCGAGCACCAAGAAAAAGTCCAGTTGGTCTGGAGGACCGACCTGGAAAAAAGTAATATCTTCAGAGTGAACTAGGTGAGGACGAGTTCCTCGGAAGAGGGAATAATAGGCCTCTGTTCGACCTAGGGTTTTCGGATGGAAATCCGAAGTCAGAAGTGGACAGTCCGATGACTGTCAGACTTTCTATTTAAGATATTATGTGCTAACTTTGTGTTACAGGGTATCTTTTGGGATAACGTATCTTGCAGGTACAAATGAGCAACCTTAAGCGTCAGATGAACAGTGTCTGAGCCGCTTCCATGGAGCTTGGAGGCACCTCGGGTGGAAAGATGAGTTATCTCCGTAGAGGAGCTAGAGGTGCCTCCATGGAGCTTGGAGGCACCTTGGACTGCTTCTTTGAGGCGCCTCCATGGGGCATTGGAGGTGCCCTCAGGCGGATAAGAGGCAGCGGTGAAGGCTTATTATAGCGATCAACTTGGGATATATTTTTGGGTCTGAGGTGCCTCCATGGAGCATTGGAGGCGCCCTCAATGCCCAATAAAAGGTAGCCTTGTGGCAGCAGTAGGAATATCAGATTCCAAGCGACCTTTCTGCAACCAGCTGCTAACGAGAAGTTTCGATGAAGCTACAACTTGACGCCGACGATCTGGAGTTTTATTTCTGCCATTTCTTTTGTCGTCGGTATATTTATTTGCTATTAATTGTACTTCATTTGTAAATCTTTTACGATATTATAGTTGTTATCCACCGAAAATGATCAACGATCGTAGGCCTTGGAGTAGGAGTCACCCTAGGCTCCGAACCAAGTAAACCCTTGGTGTCTTTGTGTGTGTTTATTATTTCTTTCTATTCCGCTGCTTACTCATAGAGTTTTTCGAATCCGAAATGCATAAAAGCCACGAGTGTTATTCACCCCCCTCTAGCGCTGCTCGATCCAACAGAGAGGTCAATAGTAATGTTTATCTGGTTGAAGAAGCATCTTCTTTTTGCTCCTATTATTTTGCTAATAGTGTGCAAACAAGACATCACAAATATCTTAGAAATTCTGATGACGCTCATTAGCCAATAGACCCATCGATTCTTTCTATTTTTAAATCTCCTGGTACGTCAATGGGTGCATCTCTTTCTAGATGGTTAACCGAAGATGAATACTGATATGGGTTATAAGGAGTGGATCCCATGTAATAATGTGAAAGGGGGCATAAGGAGAAGAGGGGAGAAGTAGGGAGGCCGAGATAAGATGAATGCGTTCAGTAAGCAAACCCCAATCGAAAACATAGGACCGACCGAGATGAAACTAACGGAATGACAACGCAAATAGGTATATTCGGCAGATAGAGCTCGGTTGAGAATATGTTTCCAGACAAACCCAGATGAGCGAAGTATTAGCAAACACACCTATTCCCAGCAGGGAAGCCTTGATCGATCATGACATACCGACCGAGAATATAAGTTCAGTCGAGAATACAAGCCCGATTAAACTAAAACAAACATAGGATTAGTGCGTTCAGATACGCTCAGTATTATAGGTTCAACCGAACATAAAGTACCGGCCAAGTTAAAATAATAGAGGAACGCTTGGTAAGCAAAGCCCCACCAAGCTTAAAGGCATACATCCCTAAGCAGTCCTTACAGTCAATCAAGCAAAGACCGATTACATGTCATAAAGCCCAACATGACTCAACCGGGAAATATCCGGTCGAGTGTGAACTTAACTCGCTCAGTAATATAATGCCGAGCGATCGGGTATACGTACGAACCAAGGTGGTCAGAAGGGACTCAGTTGGGAAACATCAGGCAAAACATAGGTATGACACGGCCGTTAGTATAGGCCCGATCGAGTGTACACATGACTTGATCGACAATATAATCTTGGGCAATCTGGCAGACGTACGAACCAAGGTGGTCAGAAGGGACTCGGTTGGGAAACATACGGCTAGACATAGGAATGACACGCCCAGTAGTATAATCCCGGTCGAGTGTACACATGACTCGTTCGACAATATAATCTTGGGCGATCGAGCAGACATACGAACCAAGATGATCAAAAGGGACTCAGCTTGGAAATATCCGGCCAGACATAGGTATCATACACTCAGTAATACAGTCCCGGGTGGGTATATCAGCACGCACCTTTATAAAGCTATTAGTATGAGGTAGACCTGGAAAAATCTGGCCGGGCATAAAGACACTCACATTTATTAAATCTCATAAACACAGATAGTAAGGACTATTATAACCAAATATATGTGATATATATGAATAATATATGATCATATGAAGAGTTGGTCATTTTGTGGGAAACAACTTCTAGAAACTTCTGTAAGTGCGCCAGACGACAAAGAAGGTACATCTAGGGTACCAAAAAGATTTCTTAAACTTTTATTATAGGTACTTACATCATCCTATAACAAATTCTAACAAACTGAGGTCCACCTCATGACCGCGAAAGTTATATGAGGTGGTATAAAAAGGAGAATCCTCTCCGCTGGCCAGGTACGCGCAAGACCACCACCAAAACCCTAGTTTCATTTTAGTTTTATTGTACTTCTTCTTCTTCCCACTGGGAGCAAGGGGGACTGATTTGGGCATCGGAGGGCCTAACCAGGGATTCCCACCCTGGTCTTAGGTCACTAACATTTTGTTGGTTGGTTTCGTAGTGCGTAGGAGGCAAGAACATCCATCAGAATGTTGAGCTGTGGTCTTCTTCAGCACGGTATTCTAATTCACCGGAGTCCTCTCTGGATCGGCTTTGGGCTTCTCTAATATAGCCTCAACTCGCCTACTCTCATCGCTGGAAGGTATTTCTGACTAGGTTTTTTCGGGATCTGCTATGGTTTTCTCAGATCTACTGTTATTCCTCTTCCCCGGAGCTGTCACCTATTTACTCCCTGAAGTCTTCGCCCACCATCTCTAGCTCTTCATCGCATCACACTTTCAGACAGGATCAAATTTGGCACTATCTGTGGGAATCTTCACCTGAATCTGAGACTACGTGATGGAGGACGCTGGAAAACTGACGACCATTACTTTAACTCAGGAGGAATTGGAGAGGTTCATCAGTACAAGAGTGAAAAAGGCGTTACAACAATAACAACAAGAGAATATAGGAGGTACCTTGCCCATAGCTGTAAATCCTGCAATTTCGACCACTAATCATTGGAAAAACAGAGGTATGGAAGAAGAGGATCTTGCTTACATAACACCTGCTCCTGGTTCTCCTACTCGACACCCCCATGCTTTTTTCTGTACAACTATGGAGCAAGGAAGATGAAGGTCGCTGCTCCAAGAGTCTTCCAGTAAAGCACTGGTGAAAGAGAAACGCAAGGGGAAGATGGTGATCAGTGATAGTTCCCCCAAGAGAATTGTTGCATCATTTGCTCAAAGGATTCTTGATGATCCATTGCCAAAACATTATCAAAATTGAAATATCGAAGAGTAATCTGGAACTATTGATCCGAAAGATCATCTTTCTAAATTTGAGAGTGCGACTCTGTTACAATAGTTTTCTGATAGGGTTAAGTGTCGGATGTTCCTTACTACTCTTGGAGGAGCGGCTCAAAGATGATTCAAAAGATTACTAAAAAATTCTATTCGACGCTTCAAGGATTTTTGTAAAGTGTTTCTTCATCATTTTTCCTGCTACAGAAGATATCATAAAACTCCTTGGAGTATTTTTTTTTCTATTAAACAGGGGCCTAAGGAAAGCATCAGAGCCTATATTAAAAGGTTTAATCAAGTATCCATTGATGTCCCTAATGCCACCATTGAAATTTTGGTGAGCGTTTTCTCTCAAGGGCTCAATGATAATGATTTCTTCAAGGACCTAGTACGAAATCCTCCAACTAATTTTGATTTGTTAATTGAGCGAACTACTGAATTTATTAATGTTGAAAAGGCTCAAGCTGCTCGTAAGAAGGAGAATGTCATACCTGTACCAGTTTCAACTAACGACCAACTCACAACCCCTGTTCATCCACCTAGGTGACCTCATGCAACTCCTCCTCCACACCGCCAACCTGAACTCAGACCTCAAGCGGTGCAACATGTGGGGATGCCACAAGAAATCCTGAGAAGGTGGTGTACTTATCATATGTCAGAGACTCATTACATAGAGAATTGTTTTGCTCTGAAAAACCAGAGTATGAATAATGCTCGGTATCGTTGACGATCTCCCTACCGACAATCATACCTAAGGCAAAGTAGTCCACTCGAGCTGGAATATCGGGTGACTGAACCACATTCAAGAGTATTACAATTATCGGGCCAGCCACCTTGAGCACCTGAACAAACACAGCATGAGATAACAACTGCCGACAACAGGAAAATCGCAACAATACCGCCCGAGGTAATATCAATATGATAACGGGTGGACCTACCGATGGTGATTCAAATCAAGCAAGAAAATCACATGCCCAACGAATATAGATCCATGCAGTGGGATGTAGCAAGGAGAGGGCAGCAGGGCCGGAGATTAGTTTTGGTCCCAGAGATCTGGAAGGGTAGAAATACCCCATGATGATGCATTAATAATCAAAGCTGTTATAACTAATTAAAATATTTCACGTACCTTCATTGACACAGATAATTATGTTAATATCATTTTCAAAAAAGCTTTTGATCAACTGTAGATAGATCCAAGCGAACTTCAACCCATGGTGACTCCCCTATATGGTTTCACCGGCAATGAAGTACAGCCACTAGACCAAATAAAGTTGGCTATATCTTTAGGGGAGGAGCCCCTAATGAGGACCAGAAGATCCTATTTTATGGTGGTAGATGCACCTTCTGCTTATAATGTCATATTGGGTCGACCGACCTTGAACGAGTTTCGGGGGGTCGTTTCTACTTTCTGTCAGAAGGTGAAATTCCCTGTTGATGATCAAGTTGGAGAAGTCCGTGGAGATCAATTACTAGCGCAAAAGTGTTATGTGGAAATCATCTGGACAGAAGCCAATACTGCTCACAAAGCTCAGAGAATGGAAGTCAATACTATTCATGAAAGACTGCTTGGTCTGATATATGAAGAAAAAGAAGAGATACAAATACAGGTTGGGTGACCAGAAGCTGTGACTTATGTGGTTGCCAATTTGGATCTTCCACTCAAGATCGAGTTGATACAATGTTTGGTACGGAATAGTGATTTGTTTTCATTGACCCCCAAGGAAGTTACAGGTGTCTCCCCTCTTGTGATGGAACATTCATTACATGTTTATTCCGATGTCCGGCCTGTCAAGCAAAAGAAGAGAGATTTTGGAGCTGACCGAAACCAGATCTTCAAGGAGGAGGTAGACAAACTAATGGAGGCAGGCTACATTTGGAAGGTACAATTTCCTAGTTGGCTAGCAAATGTTGTCCTGGTTTCTAAACCAGGAAATAAATGGTGAGTGTGTATTGATTTTCGGGATCTTAACAAAGCCTGCCCGAAAGATTGCTATCCCCTGCCTCATATTGATCAGGTGGTGGACTCTACAGCCGACTGTGAATATATTTGCAGGTTGGATGCCTATCAAGGCTATCATCAGGTTCCTTTAGCCAAGTATGATCAAGAAAATGTTAGTTTTATAATGGCCGAAGGTACTTATTGTTATAATGTTATGCCTTTTGGATTGAAGAATGCAAGAGCAACCTACCAAAGGCTTATGAATAAAGTTTTCCAAGAACAGATGGGAAGAAACATGGAGGTATATGTAGATGACATATTAATTAAATTTCTTCAGGTAGAAGACTTATGTAAAGATGTAGAAGAAACATGCAAGACCTTGCGACAATATAGGCTTAAGCTTAACCCTTGTAAGTGTTTATTTGGGGCTAAAGGTGGTAAGTTTCTCGATTATATGGTTACAGAATGAGGAATAGAAGCGAACCCTAACAAAGTTTGAGCAATCTAAGATATGGAGCCCCAAAGCAACATGAAAGAAGCCCAAAGGTTGACTGGTTGAATTACTGCTCTATCTTGCTTCATTTCTCGATCAATCGCCCGAATTTCCATTTCTTCAAGATTCTCCAGAAGGCTACTAAATTTCAGTGGGATGAAGAATGTGACAAAGCATTTCAAGAATTGAAAGATTATTTGTCAACCCTCCCTGTCTTAGTTAAACCTGTAGTAGGAGAAGCCTTATGGATTTATCTTTCAGCAAATGAGCATGCTGTAGGCTCAGTGTTGGTAAGGCAGGAGGGTAAAGAGCAATAGCCGGTGTATTTCTCAAGCCATTTATTAAAGGGAGCCGAGTGTAGATATACTACACTCGAAAAATTAGCTTATGCATTAGTGTTAACAGCAAGAAGGTTGTGTCCTCACTTCTTGTCACATACGATTATAGTATTAACTAATAGCACTCTCGACCAAGTACTTCTCAATCTGGAAGCATCTGGACGGTTAATTAAGTGGACAACTGAGCTTAGTGAATATGATATACAGTACCAACCTCACTCAACCATCAAAGCACAAGCTCTAGCGGACTTCATAATAGAAGTACAAGGTACAGAAGAAGAAGGAACTTGGAAAATCTATGTAGATGGATCTCCAAGAGAAGATCAGGTTCAGCTTTCAGTCTGATTGAATTACAGGGCTACTAATAATGAAGTAGAATATGAAGCATTGATAGCCGGTTTGCAGGTTGCTAGGTAAGTGGGGGCTGCTCGAGTATGTCTCTACTCAGATTCTCAATTGACAGCACAACAATTAATAGACAGTTTTGAAATTAGTAATGATCGACTCAAGTTATATGCAGAAGCATTTGATAAATTGAGGGATGGATTTCAAGAAGTGAGTATACAAAAGATACCTTGGTCAGAAAATCAAGTGGCTGATGAGTTGGCTAAACTAACTTCAGCAATAATACCTTGGAACCTGGATCGACCTATGGAGAAAACAATGTAGGTATCTTGCATCGAGAGACAAGCTGATATAGAGATACAGAGTGACTGGAGGACACCCATCATACTATTCTTACAACAAGGCATTCTACCATCCAAAGAAGAGCAAGCGAGAGTTTTCAAGAAGAGGGCTACTCGGTATATGTTGGTAGGAGATCATCTCTACAAGAGGGCCTTTTCTAGTCCTTTGCTCAAATGTATTAGACTAGAAGACATACAATATATTCTATAAGAAGTTCATCAAGGTTCATGCGAGAGTCATATCGGAGGGAGATCCTTAGCTCATAAAATATTATTGGTTGGATATTTCTGGCCTACTTTACAAGAAGACGTAGCACAACTCATAATAACTTACATATCCTGTCAAAAACATCAGAATCTGTCACATCAACCTACTCAGTTATTAAAAACTTCTATAGTCTCTTGCCCTTTCGATCAATGGGGCATAGATATAGTAGGTCCATTTCCTTTAGCGACTGCACAAAGAAGATTCCTATTGGTAGTTGTAGATTATTTCTCAAAATGGGTGGAAGCTGAGTCATTAGCCAGAATAACTGAAAATGCAGTCATTAAATTCTTCTGGTAGCATATCATCTGTAGATTCATAATTCCATATAAACTGGTTTCTAATAATGGAAAACAATTTCAAGGACAAATAATCAAAGAATGGTGTGCAGGGTATGGTATTACGCAAGCCTTCACTTCTGTTAACATATCCACAAAGCAATGGGCAAGCAGAAGTAACTAATAGGGAGATTATCAGAGGGCTTAAAACTACATTGGATCATGTTGGTGGTAGCTGGGTGGATGAATTACCTAGTGTGATATGTGCATATCATACTACTCCTAGAGAAGCTACGGGAATAACACCATTTCAGCTAGTCTACGGAGGTGAGGCTGTAGTTCCCATGGAGGTTGGGGTGGAATCTGATCAAAGACAACTGATATGGGTTAGGTTTCATGGATCCCTGGTAAGGAAGGGAAGGAAGATAATCGAGTTGAGAAGATAGATCGATATCAGTCGGGATATGTTTACAAGTAGATAGGCCAATATCAATCAGGATATACCTTGAAGGAGGTAGGCTAACATCGACCGGGATATGCCTCCAAGGAGGCAGACCCATATCGATCAAGATATACCTCCATGGAGGTTGGCCAAGATCGACCGGGACATGCCTCCAAGGAGGCAGACCCATATCAATCAAGATATACCTCAAAAAGTGGAAGGCCAATATCGGCCGGGATATACTTCCGAGTGAATAGCCCAATATCGATCGAGACATGCCTTTAGGAAGGAAGGCCAATATCGGTCGGGATATACTTCTGAGGAGGCAAACACATATCAATCAAGATATACCTGCAGGAAGGAAGGCCAATATCGGCCGGGATATTCCTCCAAGTGTTGGGTTCTTCGAGCCGCGAAAACCGCTTTTTCGCGTCGCGGAAACCCCGAAGGACCCAAAGCCGTAGATCCGTGCAAAGATTCGTATAAAAATTCGAAAAACTATTTCTTGTACGAGTTCAAAAACTGATCTACTACTTAGATCTATGAGGAAAAAGTGTTTACCCTTTGATGCGATGCCCTTCGCGTTCCCGCTCGTCCAAATGATGCCGGATCTCAAGACCGTCAAGCGCCGGTCCTCTAGAAGTATCCACACGGACACACTAGATGGAGATGACCAAAACCAAGGTGTGCTAGCACCTATGTGGTTCGGCCAAGGGAGGAGAGGGAGAGGTAGAGCTTAAGAGGGAGAAGGAGGAAGATGCACACAAGTGAATGAAAAATGAATTTCTTCACCCAAAACAAAGTGGCCGGCCACATTTCAAAATTCACATTAATTGCATTAATTGCAATTAATGTGAAACCATAAAATCACATTAATTGCATTAATTACAATTAATATGAAACCATTAAGAGAGTGGCTTTGTCACTTTCATGAGGTGGCACCCATGATGATGTGGAACATCATTATTGGTCCACCTAATGCCAACTCACCAATGAGGTGGCAAAATGTCAAGTCAAAATTGACCTTTGGTCTTCCTTCTCATGTCAAGTCAAACTTGACACAATCTCTACCATGGTGGATCTAATCCAACCATTTGATTCGAGCCAACTTAATATAATGAATCTAATTCATTAAATTAAATTGATTCAATGAGTCATAATCTAAATTAGACTCATTTAACACATGAATCAACTTGAGTCGAACTCAAGTTAGCCCAATTATGATTACTCTTAATCCAATTTGATTCATCAAATGAATCTAATCCTCTTGGTTCATCATATGAACCTAATCTCCACCTAATTGTCCTAAGTGTGTGACCCTATAGGTTCTTGTAACATTGGCAATGCCCTAAACCCATTTAGGAGCATAAGTAATGAGCGGTATCTAGCAACACATCATTACTACCAAGTTACAAGAATGTCGAGATCCGACATCACCTCGTGACTACCAATTGTGACTACTCACAAAATAATGACAAGTGTCCTTCTATCCTAGACATCTAGATTGATCAATGTGAGGCATAGACCGTGTCATCCTCTAATCAATCTAAATCTTGAACCCAAGTAGACTCACTCGATCAAATGAGCTCAACATCTAATGTTGACTCATTTGGGCATGGCCATGCACTTAGTGGTCTCACTCTATCAAGAATACCGATGTCGCTCCCGTCATATGGGAGGGATAGATCCCATCTACATCACTCACATCCCTCTACATAATTCGTTATATACCCAGTAATCGCCTTTATAGTCCACCCAGTTACGGGTGACGTTTGACGAAACTAAAGTACATAACTCCTTATGTAGGGATCCATGGTGACTTCAGGTCTAAGGACTAATAGTCATACTAATAGCCACATGAGAAAGTATATGACACTCATATAACGATCCATGATACTTTCTCATGGCGGGTCATTCAGTATACATTCTCTAATGCATACCCATGTGTCAGCTTGATATCTCTATATCCATGACTTGTGAGATCAAGTCATCGAGCTGACCTACATGCTAGTCTTATTGTATTAACATTGTCCCTGAATGCTAATACTCGACTAGGAATGATTTAGAGTAGTGTTCCCTATATCATCTCACTATCGATTCAACTAATCGATTGATATAGGTATGAACCTTCTACTCAAGGACGCTATTATACTTAGTCTATTTGGCACTAATATAAATAAGTATAATAACCAAACAAATGCCTTTATTAATAAACAAGAATATGATATACATGAGTCCATACAATCATCAAATTATTGGCTCTAGGGCTCTAACTAACACCAAGGAGGCAGACCCATATCAATCAAGATATACCTCAAAAAGAGGAAGGCCAATATCGGCCGAGATATACTTCCGAGTGAATAGCCCAGTATCGATCGAGACATGCCTTTAGGAAGGAAGGCCAATATCGGCCGGGATATACTTCTAAGGAGGCAAACATATATCGATCAAGATATACCTGCAGCAAGGAAGGCCAATATCGACCGGGAAATGCCTCCAAGGAGGCAGACCCATATCAGTCAAGATATGCCTCTAGGGAGGTTGGCTAAGATCAGTCAGGATATACCTCAAAAGAGGAAGGCCAATATTGGCTGGGATATACTTCTGAGTGAATAGCCCAGTATCGATCGAGACATGCCTTTAGGAAGGAAAGCCAATATCGGTCGGGTTGAATAATACCTTGAAAAGATACTTGATAAAAATTACATACTTGATAAAATATAGCCCAGGGTTGGCTGGGATGATAAACATAGAGGGGCACGGACATGCATTGCCCAAGGAGCCTCATGAGAGGTAATAATAATTGATCAAACCTAGTTAAGCTCAGCTTCGACCGATACAAGGAACATTGTTATATTCAGCTATCTATGATATAGCAAAAACAGGAGGGGCGAGTAAGAACGGTAGAAACACTTTAAAAGGACTTGTAAAATAGGATAAAAGTAAATATTTCAAATAAAGTAGAAACACTTTAATGAAGATATTTGCAGTATGTGATTGTATAACAGGTGTTATATATTTGGCGGGAAATGTGTTTTTAGACTATTTTACAGGTACTAGATGACAAAGAAGGTACATCTGGGGTACAAAAAAGATTCCTTAAAAGTCATTTACCACAAGTACGCAGCTTACGTCATCTCATAACAAACTCTAACAAACCGGGGTCCACTTCATGACTACGGAGGTTATATGAAGTGGTATAAAAAGGGGAATCCTCTCCGTTGGCAAGGTAAGCACACATCGTTAGGCACATTCATAACCCTAGTTCTTCAACTACTGTTCATCTTCTTCTTCCTGCTTCCTTCTTCCATACCAAGAGAGATCACTGACTTGAGCGTCGGAGGGCCTAGCCAGGGATTCCCACCTCGATCTTAGGTCACTGACGATAGTGTTGGTTGGTCTCTTGTGCGCAGGAAGCCCTGAAAGCTCCAGATCTGGGTTTTCTTCGACCGGATCTCTTTATCGCCATTGGTATTTTGCATCGGAAGGACACTCCGGGGTTTCATCTTCTTGGATCCGCTTTAGGTTTCTCGGATCGGCGTTCCATAGGTATTATTCCTCACCAGTAGTAGTTTTTTTCCTTCCTGCTCTCCGTCTTGTCATGCTTCTCAGACAGGATCAAATTTGGCGCCGTCTGTGGGAACTTCACCTGAATCTGAGACTACAAGATGGAAGAGGCTGGAAAATCAAATCTACTCACCATTAGCCATGAGGATCTGGATTTCCTCATTAATTCTCGTGTACAAAAAGCATTGCAACAACAACAACAACAACTTCAAGCTCATACTGGAGCTACTCTGCCAATAGCTCATAATCCAGCAATTTCAACTACTGAGCACCGTAAGGGAAAAGAACTAGAAGAGGGAGAACATGCATATTTTCCTGCAGTCACAGTTTCTCCGATAAGCCGTCCACGAGCCTTTCTTCGAACTCCCATGGAGCAGGGGGGTCGAAGGCTTGTATTTCAGGAATCTTCTAGCAAAGCACCTGGTAGAGAAAAGCGTAAGATTAAAATGATAACCAGTGATAGCTCACCAGAAAAAGTCATCTCTCCCTTCTCTCAAAGTGTACTGGATGATCCTCTTCCTAAGCGGTATTAAAATCTTCAGATCGTCGAGTACATTGGGACTATAGATCCAGAGGATCATCTATTGAAATTTGAGAATGTGGCATTATTACAACAATTTTCAGATGGGGTAAAGTGTCGGATGTACCTTATGACACTTGGAGAAGCAGCTCAACGCTGTTTCAAGAGATTACCAGAAAAATCTATCCGAAAATTTAAGGACTTTAAGAAAGTTTTTCTACACCACTTCTCCAGTAAGAAGAGGTATCATAAGACTCCTTGGAGTCTATTCTCTATTAAACAGGCATCCAAAGAATCCATCAGAGCCTACATGAAAAGATTCAATCAGGTAGCTATCGATGTACCCAATGCTACTACTGAAATCTTAGTAAGCGCTTTCTCTCAAGGTTTAAATGATAATGATTTCTTTAAAGATTTGGTGAGAAATCCTCCTGCCAATTTTGATTCTTTAATTGAATGTGCCACTGAATTTATTAACATAGAAGAGGCTCAAGCTGCCCGCAGGAAGGAGGGCATTACTTCTTCTCCTACACTGGTTAAGGAGAAAGCTCCTGCTCCTGTCCCTCCACCAAGGGGGCCTCGAGTGATTCATCCACCTCACTGTCAGCCGGAATATCATCCACAGGCTGTACAACATGTGGAAATATAATCGGAAGCACCCAGAAGATGGTACACTTATCATAAAACTAGCAGTCATCATACTGAAGACTGTTTTTGTATTGAGAAATAAGAAAGAAAACAAAGAGCGCTACCAAAGGCAGAACTATTATCGGCAACAATACCCTAGGCAGCAAAGTCCGCTCAAATTGGAATATCACCCGGTCGAGCCTCGGCAGGATGCATTACCTACCCCGGCCGGTACAAGTCAAGTGTTAGAAAAGGCTCCATCTGAAGCCTTGACAGTCCAACAAGAAGAAAATAGGAGTAATGTCGCCCGGGGTAATATCAGTACGATCGCGGGCGGGCCCACTGATGGGAATTCTAATAGGGCCTGGAAGGCACATGCACGAAGACTGGAGATTCATGCTGTGGGGTGCAGCATGGAATGAGCAGCTAGTCCCGAGATAAGTTTTGGACCTAGAGATCTTGAGGGGGTAGAAATATCCCACGATTATGCATTAATAATCAAAGTCATCATAGTCAACTATACTATTTCTCGTACCTTTAGAGACACTGGCAGTTCTGTCAATATTATCTTTAAGAAGGCTTTTGATCAATTGCAGATCGACCCAAGCGAACTTCAACAGATGGTAACTCCTCTGTATGGATTCATGGGTAATGAAGTACAACCGTTCGGTCAAATAAAGTTGGCTATATCTTTAGGGGAAGAGCCCCTAATGAGAACAAGAAGATCTTATTTCATGGTGGTGGACGCCCCGTCCTCTTATAATGTGATACTGGGTCGACCGACCTTAAACGAGTTTAGGGCGGTCGTTTCTACTTTCTGTTAGAAAATTAAATTTCCTGTTAATGACCAGGTATGGGAAGTGCGAGGTGATCAGAAGACAGCTCGAAAATGTTATGTAGAGATTGTGCGAACTGAAGCTAATGCTGCACTAAAAATTCAAAGAATGGAAGTCAACGCCATTTAGGAAAAGCCGCCTGTTCTGGTTTATAAAGAAAATGAAGAGGTCCAGATTCAAACCGGTCGACCTGAAGCTACTACTTGAGATGGATTGGGCTATTTGGGATATCTGGCTGTCTTGTATCTTTTGATATTTCTCAGAATTTTCCATTTTTTGAGTTAACAGCTTGATCTCATTCTTCATCTCTTTTTGCTCTGAGAGAACTTCTTCAAGCATCTTTTCAATTCTAGACAATTGTGAAGGTTATTGTTGAAAAGTCTGTTGTCCAGATGAGTTGCCCTGCTGCATAGGAGAGTAGCTCTGTTGTCACGGTTGATAGCTTTGTTTTGCTGGCCCTTGGTCCTGATTATTCCGGTATGAGAAGTTTGGGTGATTCCTCCAACCTGGATTGTATGTGTTGGAGTACGGATTGTTTTGCCTTTGATTGTAGATGACTATCGCATCACACTGCTCAAGTTGGTTTATCTGTGCTTATATTGGCCCTAGGGGGCAAGTATCTTGAGCATGATCCGTACTTTTGCAAGTTTCGCAAACACAAACTATCATATTGGCCGTGCTATTGTTGTTTCCCATGGCCTCAAATTTCTTGGTCAGAGTGTCTAGCTTTGCAGACATGAGAGTGACTGCATCTACGTCGAATTTTCCTGATGCTTTTATTGGATTCCCTGAGAAAGAACCACCAGATCTTTCTGATGCCCACTAATGGTGATTCTGTGCCACATTCTCTATGATCTCTTTAGCTTCATCAAGGCTCTTATTCATCAGTGCTCCTCTTGCTGCAGAATTGAGGGATACCTTCGTGTGATAGTTGATTCCATTGTAAAAGGTGTTTAGAACCAACCATTTCTCAAGGCCATGATGGGGGCACTGTCTTAGCATACTTTTGAACTTGCCCCAGGCTTCAAATAATGAATCTGAGTCTATCTGTTTGAAGCTTGCAATCATATTCCTCATATGAGTAGTTTTGCTTGGTAGATAGAATTTGTCCAGGAATTTCTGCTCACACTGCTCCTAGGATGTAATGCTATTTTTGCTGGAAGGGAATTTAACCACTGCTTGGCTCTATCTTTCAGGGAGAATCCGAAGAGCAATAACCTTATTGATTCTAGAGGGACTCCGTTCACTTTCATGGTACCACAAATCTCGTAGAAAAGCTCTAAGTGGTGGTTTGGATCATCGTGTGGTCCTCCAAATTGATTCCGCTAAACCATGTGAATTACTGCAGGCTTGATTTCAAAATTGTTAGCTTCGATTGGCGATCGAGTGATGCTAGATCTAACCCCTCATGCATAAGGTGCTGCATAATCCTTCAACAATTTGTCAGCCATCTCTGAAGATTCTTGTGTTGCTTGAAATTCTTTTTGAAGGTTTCTTCTTCTCAAGAAGGTCCTATCGATCTCTGAATCGAATGGTAGAAGTTGTCCTGAAAAATTAGCTCTTCGCATGCAAAAATAAAATATGAAATATAGTAAAGAAAAAAAGATGATATAATATTATTTTTGATGTTTTAATAAAAATGCAGAAGGTAAAGAAAAACAAGAATAAAATTATTTATCTCTAAATACAAAATATTAGAAAAAGATAAAGGAAAAGAAAACAAAGTTTAGTCTAATCTAGTATGATTATCACTAATGTTATAGACACAGTCCCCGGCAACGACGTCATAAACTTATTACGATTCCACAAGTGCACGGATTCGTCGTCAGTAATAAAGATTATCTATCCCATGAGGACTGGTTATAAGCACAAGTGATGGCATACTTAGGATTAGCTACACTATCAATGTTGTGAGTAATCTAAGAAAAAAAATTGGAAGGCGGAAACGAGAACTAGCAACGAGAAGTAATCAACCTGGTTTATGAAGAGTTCTAGGAGTTTGATTTCATTTTGGTGGTATTGATGTATCATATACTATCATATACTCATTGTCCATCAGCATGCATTCACCAGAAGCTAAAGCAACTATCCTTAAGCACCAAACAAAGACGATCCCTATGAAATCCTGTTACGGTTAACCCCTATCACTAGGGCGCCTTGGTAGATCATAAGGGCATAGCTCTGATTGATGTTATCAAGGATAGAATTAAGGAGCTTAGTTTGGTCTCTTACTTCCTTGTGGAGGAGTCGCCTCTCCTTTCAAGGAAGTACCCTAGATGTCCGTGAACGGGTTACTCCTGTCACTAGGGCCCCTCGGGTGTACAATCTAAGGTGTTCCCTCTATGAGGTTGGTAATTCCTACACAATCAATCAACATGACATAGAGATCGAGTAGTCGAAACAAAGCAAGTGAAATCATCCAATGAATATAAACATAATACGAGTCTTACATCAAAACCAATCCACAATTACTCCCTCATCCTAGACCAAGGACTCTACTCCATAGACACCGGAGAAAAACCCAAAGACATGATGTATTTAAACATACAATTCTAAAACACGTAGAGAGAAAGAAGAAGTATGCTTATCAAACAACGACGAGTGATCTTCGGATCCAATCCTTTGCTTCTGGAGTTGATGTGGTGATGAAAAATCGTTGGACAGATGTCCTGGATGGCATGGAATAATACCAAAGTGATTCTCCTGTTGACAGCTCGCTTCTCGGCTCTCCTCCCTCGAGGAAAAGGGTTAAACCCCTTTTATAGGCTAGGGTGCGGCTGCGACGACACGACCATGTAAGGATGGCTCGGTCATGCCTTTCTTTTTCATTGGCTGCACTGCACGGCCATGCCAATTGGCACGACCGTATGAACTCCGGGCTCGGCTCTCGGGACACGGTCGTGCAGGGTTGCACGACCATGTGCTGCATGGTTGAGGTCTGTGAGACACGACCGTGCAGGGTTGCACGGTCGTTCGTTACTTGGTTGCTGGCTGTGAGGCACGACCGTGCAGGGTTGTACGACCGTGCTCTGATCCCTCTCTAGATTGGCCACACGGCAGTGCAAGGTTGCACGGTCATGCTCTCTGCTTTGTTTTAGTGGGTTGACAATCATCGTTTTCGCTCCAAAAGTTGTCCCTGTCAACAGAAAACCAAACAAAGAGCATATATCTGAAAAAATAATATATATGATGAATACATGATAAAAGAGGTGATCATGCAAGGAATACATACGTATAAAGCAAGTGAATGTGGGTTAAAACATGCATAAACGATTATAATATTTACGCACATCACCCAAGTTAGGGGCTGGCCAATAGGATTAAAAAGGGGATTTTATTTTTATTAAAATATTTCCTTTTATAACCATCCACATGGTTTTAAAAGAGAGTTTTAAATTTTAAAATCTTTCCTTTTATAGCTATCTACAAAGGATTAAAAGAGAGATTTTAATTTTGTTAAAATCTTTACTTATTTGTAGTGTTTAAAAAAGAGATTTTAATTTTGATAAAACTTTCCTTTTTTGTAATCATGATTAAAAAGAAAATTTTTAATTTTAATCTTTCATTTTTTGTAGCTATCTACAATGTTTAAAAGAGAGAGATTAATTTTAAAACTTTCCTTTTGTAGCCATAACAATAGAAAATTTAAAAGAGAGAGATTTTAATTATTATTAAAATCACTTTTTTTGCCATGAACAAGGATTATAAAAGAGAGGTAGAGGGTGCCTTATGGTAGACACATCTCCATAATTCTCTTGCTCCCTTAGGGTCGGCACCTCTTCCACTTCTTCTCCTTGTGTTGCCGCCTCTCTCATCTTCTCCCCTTCACCTTGTTTTCTTCCCTAAGGCCGGAGGCACACATCTTCTTCTCTCCCTTTCTTCTTTCTAAGGTCGGCACTCATCTCTTCTTGGTGGTTGAAACTTGAAAGAAAAGAAGAAGCACTTGGTGGTCGGTTGCTTGGAGAAGAAGGGGAAGAGAAGGAAGTTTCCTATTTTGGCATTCTTTGGGTGGTCGAACCTTGTAGGCAAAGAAGAAGGTTTGGGTGGATTTCATCTTGGTAGATCGTCGCCCACACGACGTCCAAGTGGAGGAGAGGAATACAGCAGAAGATCAAGAGGTCTTTGTTTACAAAGAAAGGTATAACTAGTTCTTAATTCCTCAGTGAAACTAGTTTTTCTTTGTATGGATCCTGAAATACCAACACATGAGGCTAGTGATTTCGTGTTTCATTTTTGTGTTTCGATTTAGTGTTTTGATCTTGTTCTTCTATTGAAGTCTCTGTAGTTAAACCTAGGGTTACTGTAAGAAGTTTAAATATCCAATTTCATTAAATGGCTTTGTCTAGGAAGTGGTGGATGATCTCATACCCAAGAAGGTCGAGTGCCTCGCCATGTTTAACCTGGAAGCCAATCCTTGAAATAGATATTTAATCAACTTCTGTAACATGAGATGAACTTGGATTAATAATGTTAAGTATCGTTTGCAATCCAAATTTTAACTACTGAAGAACACATTAGTTGAACTTGAAGTAAAAATGTTAAGTTCCGTTTCCAATTCAAGTTTAACTCATGAGGAACACATAGGTTGTTAGGAAAGTTCTGTGCTTGTACAAATTTTTGTACAGGGGAAGCAGAACGGATTTCCAAGTAGCATCTAACAATTGGTATCAGAGCTAGTTTTCTGCCTCTGTGTGTTTGGTTTTTAGTTAAATTATGTACTATTCATACATAAATTTATGTAGAATAATAGTAAGATGTACAAATAGATTAACTCTGTGGTTTCAGGCATCCTAGTTCCAACTATTATGATCCTATTGTGTTTGTGTGTGATTGGACCCTCGAGCATGTCGAGGTCATTTTATGTGTGTTCATGGTTGTAATTATTAAATACATCATGAGCTGTATTAGTTTTAGGATGTTACATTTTGTTCGATCTAGATTACATGTGCGTTCTCTTGTGGAATATAGGATCGATAAATAGAAAATTTTATTTTTGTCGTGGATCATATCCTTGCGAGGCGTGCTACTATTGAGGACCAAAGGCACAGAGGAAAAAGAAGCAAGATAGACGCGACGACATGACCCGTTGCAGCGGGTAGGGTTGGTGGCCCACCGAGGACAGCTATGGATGAGGCTATAATAGTTGGAAAATTATTTTTCATATTTATTTCCTTTTTATGTTGTTTATATGTGTTGTGTGTATGTGTGCATGTTAAAATTCCTCATTTTAAATAACTAAGTGAGAGAGGAATTATTTAAATTCCACGGTCTCCATTACTGGTTTGTAAGTGATGCATTCAAACTTGCATGTTGGCTCTGAGTGCCTTCCTCCACATCGAATGAGTTTGTTTGCGGATCACTAGATCAAACTTCCTTTATGGATGGTTATTGAAAATTATTTAGGTTTGTATGATATTCTTCATCTGAAGGGGCACAATCCTATTTAATGGACTAAGTATCAAGTAATAGTATACATTTAGGCGCATTTAATAGTATCTTCCCCATCGGAGTCACTACTATTATTTGTGTGACCGAAGAAAAACTAACTATTAATTTTATTTGTCATAAAGTTAGGTTAACAAGATAATAAAATTAATGGGTAAACCCCCCTCTTACAACTGTCTGAATTTGTATACGTCCACACTATCTTGGCATACAAAATTCATGGTATTTTAAGGTGTTGGTGAATTTAAATGATATTATTTGAGGAATCAATATTATTTTAAATTCTAAAGTTTGACCAAATATTTTGTGATTCTTAGGATTTCAAATGGCTTTCAATCCCCTAGCTATTATATTAGAATAAAATAAACTTATTGGTCCCAATTATATTGATTGGAAACAAAACTTGAGCATTGTCTTAACTGCTGAAGGTTACATGTTCGTACTTCTTGAGGTCTATCCTAACATTCCTAATAAGGATTCTAGTGAAGAGGAGATAGAGAGACATAGGAAATGGGTCAAGGCAGATGTGATTGCATGGTGTTACATTTTAGCTTCAATGTCAAATGTATTGCAACATCAGCATCAGACCTTACACACTGCCTATGACATGATACTCAATCTCAAGGAACTTTTCGGACACCAGAATCAGGCTGCCAGGATGGTCGCCATAAGAAACTTAATGACGACCACCATGACTGAGGGGACACCCGTAAGGGATCATATCCTCAAGATTATGGCTCATTTGATGGACTATCCTTGCAGAAACAAGAACAATGAAGGTGTATCTTATTCATTAGTTGTCAAAACATGTTTAGTGATATTATCTACCAGTACTTGGTGTGTAGATACGAGAGCCACTAATCATGTCTGCAATTCATTGCAGGGGTTCCAGGAAACCCGACAACTATATGAAGGGGAGATTACCGTCTACATGGGCAATGCTACAAAAGTAGCGGCTGTTACAGTGGGAGATGTTTATTTGTCCTTTGATAGGAATAAAAGATTGATTTTGAGAAATTATCTTCATGTACCAAGTTTTAGAAAGAACTTGATTTCAGTTTCTAAACTCTTTATGGATGGATATTATGTTTCTTTTAATGACAAAGTAGTTGTCAAGAAAAATAGGGAAGTTATCTATTTTGGTACATTAGTTAGCAATTTGTATACTCTAAATCTAATAACTCCCACAATGCAACAAATGAAAATTAATAACACATCTTCTAATTCTAATAAGAGAAAGTAACCTTCAGAAATGAACCAAACATATCTTTGGCATCTAAGGATAGGTCATATTAACTTATGTAGGATTCAAAGGTTAATAGCTGATGGACCTTTGGGTTCATTAGTGGTGGAAAATTTTCCTACCTACAAATCTTGCTTGGAAGGAAAAATGACCAAGAGACCTTTTAAGGCCAAGGGATATAAAGCCAAAGATGTGTTGGAATTGGTTCATTCTGATTTGTGTGGACCTATGATTATCTAGGCAAGAGGTGGTTTCGAATATTTTGTCTCTTTTATAGATGACTATTTGAGATATGGGTACATTTACTTGATGCGACGCAAGTCTGAGTGCTTTGATAAGTTCAAAGAGTACAAGGTTGATGTGGAGAAACGTCATGATAAAAGTATCAAGACACTGCGGTCTGATCGTGGTGGTGAGTACCTCTTAGGAGAGTTTAGGAGTTACTTATCAGAGGCTGGGATTCAATCCCAACTGTCTGCACATGGTATACCCCAACAGAATGGTGTGGCAGAATGAAGGAATAAGACTCTTATGGAAATGGTTAGATCAATGATGCGTTATTCAGAATTACCAAATTCATTTTGGGGATATGTTCTGGAAACAGCAGTGTACATTCTAAACTTGGTACCTTCTAAGTCAGTATCTTCTACTCCCACAGAATTATGGAATAGGCGTAAGCCTAGTTTGAAGCATATTCGGATTTGGAGTAGTCCAGCACATGTGCTGAATGGAGACACTGATAAGTTGGAATCACGTACAGAAGTTCGCTTTTTATGGGTTATCCTAAAAGAATGAAAGACGGTTTATTTTATAGTCCTAAAGATCAGAAGGTCATTGTTAGCACCAATGCCCGATTTTTAGAAGAGGACTATGTAATGAACCACAAGCCCATGAGTAAAATTGTTCTTGAAGAAATAAGTTAAGACACGTCTACCTTAGTACCAATGGTACAAGATGAGATACCACAAAAAAATGTGGAACCGCCACATCAGCGGCCCCCTAGAGCCGGTCCCACGGATATGGAGGGAGATAAATGCAGGTACACAGGTGGAAAGTGCATGGCGGAGACGTTAACCCCTGGCAATGACACCCCGGGGATCGACCCCTGGACCTTTCAGCCACAGAACCATGCACTCCCCAAGATGAGATACCACAAGAAACTGCAACACGTGTCACAAATGATGCACAATAACAAACAGTGCCACATCGTAGTGGGAGGGTTGTTCGGCAACCTGATAGATTCATGTTTTTGGGAGACTCTTCGGACTTGATCCCTGGTAAGCATGAACCTTATCCCTGCACATATGATGAAGCATTCCAAGATAAAGATGTAGCATCTTGAAAAAGTGCAATGAACTCTGAAATAGAATCTATGTATTCTAATCAAGTCTGGGAGCTTGTAAAACCACCAAATGGTGTAAAACCCATTGGGTGTAAATGGGTCTACAAAAGAAAAAGAGATACAGATGACAAAGTGGAAACCTTCAAAGCAAGGCTTGTTGCAAAAGGGTATACTCATAAAGAGGGAATCGATTATGAGGAAACCTTTTCACTTGTAGTCATGCTTAAGTCTATCCAGATTCTTTTATCTATTGCTGCTTATATGGATTATAAGATTTGGAAAATGGATGTCAAGACAACTTTCCTTAATGCAAGTCTTGAAGAAAACATCCATATGAAGCAACAAGAGGGATTCATTGCGAAGGGCAAAGAGCATCTTATATGTAAGCTCAATCGGTCTATTTATGGACTGAAGCAAGCTTCGAGATCTTGGAACATCTGGTTTAATGAAGTGATCCAGTCTTATGGATTCATTCAGTCTCCGGATGAGTCTTGTGTATACAAGAAGAGTGACGGAAATGTGGTGGTATTTCTTGTATTACACGTAGATGACATTTTGCTCATTAGCAACAATGTCAAAGTGTTGTCAGACGTAAGGGTATGGTTGTCCAAATAGTTTGATATGAAGGACTTGGGAGAATGTGGACATATTCTTGGGATCAAAGCAATAAGGGATTGCAAGAAAAGAATGTTATGCTTATCTCAAGCTTCATACATCGATACTATCCTAACTCGTTTTAGCATGTATAACTCCAAGAAAGGATTTCTACCTTTTCGGCATGGAGTACCTTTATCTAAAGAGATGTGTCCTAAAACATCATTGGAGATAGAGGACATGAAGGCAGTTCCTTATGCATCGGCTGTAGAAAGCTCAATTTATGCAATGCTATGTACGAAACCAGATATCTGTTTTGCCGTGGGCATGGTTAGCAGATATCAAAGTAATCCAGGATAGGAACATTAGACTGCCGTAAAGCATATATTAAAGTACCTGAGAAAGACTAGAGATTATATGCTAATTTACCAGGCAGATGATTTGCTCCATTTGGGTTACATGGATTCTAACTTCCAATCAGATAGGGACAATAGTAAGTCAACCTCAGGGTATGCATTTACTTGGGGAGGCGGAGCCATAACATGGAGGAGTGTTAAGCAGAAACACGTTTCGAACTCCACCATGGAGCTGAGTATGTGGCAGCCTCTGAGGCAGCCAAAGAAGCTGTATGGCTCAGAAACTTTTTAATGGACTTAGAAGTGATTCCTGGTTTGCCCAAAATTATCACAATTTATTGTGATAATAGTGGTGCAGTAGCAAACTCGAAGGAACCACGAGCCCATAAGGCTAGTAAACACATTGAGTGCAAGTACCACCTGATACGAGACATCATAAAACAAGGAGAAGTTGTTGTCACCAAGATTGCATCGGAAGATAACCTGGCAGATCCTTTCACTATAGCCCTTCTAGCGAGAGCTTTTGATAGACATGTTGTAGGGATGAGAATCAGATGTATGACAGCATATATGACAGCATTGTCTTTTAATATAAGTGGGAGATTGTTAGGATTTATACTAAAAGCCTAGCTTTTTGTATGAACATTTATTTAATGAACATTTATTTTGTAATAAGAATTACATTGGTCAAATGTCTGCATTTATGTTAAATGTAGTTGCCATTTAATTTATATTGTAGATAACATGGTGTGTGGTGTCACACAGAAGATCATGTTATCAGTTCCTTATAAATTATAAATAGTAGCTCACAACCAAGATGGGTTGGGACAAACCATTGGAATGGTTGTAGTGTAATTTGGTATTAGTTTATCTTGACTATAAAATTACACTAGTATACTATGTGTGTATTGAGTAGGATCATTTGAGGTTGTTCCTTTTATACTGACTGCATAAAAGAACATAACCTCTGTTATTATGGATGTGCATACTCTTAATCCCGATATAATAACAAGCACATATACTTAGTATTTATTTCTTTATTTATCAATAGATGAGATTTATTCGTTAAATCAATAGGCCCGATAAGTTGGGAAGAAATATTATTTATATGGTGTGTTGTTGATTATAGAAGGAAATTGTGTCCTTGTTATCTAGGTTGATGATGTCCCCTTGAGGAGCTCATAAGGATTGTCATGTAAACCCTGCAGGTGGAATTAGTCCGACATGACAATGAAGTTGAGTGGTACTACTCTTAGAGCTAGATAATAATTAAGTGAGTTGTCAGCTCATTGAATTAATGGGTATTCTATATCTTAAACACAAGGAGACTAATGAATTCATAATAAGAAGGAGCCCATAATGTAATATGGGTTTGGTGTGGTAGTTCAATAATAACTCTTTAGTGATATGAATTATTATTGATGAACTTGAGTTGAGTGTTCGGGTTGAACATAGGAAGCTCAAGCTCATCGGGAGACCAAAATCAATTTCTCCTCTCGGTCCCTGTTGTAGCCTCTATAAAGCCTTATATCCACCAAATTTACTTCTTACCCAAGTAATGGGTCGGACACATCCTTGCTTGGTGAAAAGGGGCCGTACAAGCATTATCTTGGAGCCCAAGAAGTGGCCGGCGAAAGCATGGCTTGGTGCCCAAGCTAGGGTCCGACCACTAGGATTAAAAAGGGGATTTTATTTTTATTAAAATATTTCCTTTTATAGCCATCCACATGGTTTTAAAAGAGAGTTTTAAATTTTAAAATCTTTCTTTTTATAGCTATCTACAAAGGATTAAAAGAAAGATTTTAATTTTGTTAAAATCTTTACTTATTTGTAGTGTTTAAAAAAGATATTTTAATTTTGATAAAACTTTCCTTTTTTGTAACCATGATTAAAAAGAAAATTTTAATTTTAATCTTTCATTTTTTGTAGCTATCTACAATGTTTAAAAGAGAGTGATTAATTTTAAAACTTTCCTTTTGTAGCCATCACAATAGAAAATTTAAAAGAGAGAGATTTTAATTATTATTAAAATCTCTTTTTATGCCATGAACAAGGATTATAAAAGAGAGGTAGAGGGTGCCTTATGGGAGACACATCTCCATAATTCTCTTGCTCCCTTAGGGTCGGCACCTCTTCCACTTCTTCTCCTTGTGTGGCCGCCTCTCTCATCTTCTCCCCTTCACCTTGTTTTATTCCCTAAGGTCGGAGGCACACATCTTCTTCTCTCCCTTTCTTCTTTCTAAGGTCGGCACTCACCTCTTCTTGGTGGCCGAAACTTGAAAGAAAAGAAGAAGCACTTGGTGGTCGGTTGCTTGGAGAAGAAGGAGAAGAGAAAGAAGTTTTCTATTTTGATATTCTTTGGGTGGCCGAAACTTGTAGGCAAAGAAGAAGGTTTGGGTGGATTTCATTTTGGTAGGTCGTCACTCACATGACGTCCAAGAGGAGGAGAGGAATATAGCAGAAGATCAAGAGGTCTTTATTTACAAAGAAAGGTATAACTAGTTCTTAATTCCGCAGTGAAACTAGTTTTTCTTTGTATGGATCCTGAAATACCAACACAAGAGGCTAGCGATTTCGTGTTTCATTTTTTGTGTTTCGATTTAGTGTTTTGATCTTGTGCTTCTATTGAAGTCTCTGTAGTTAAATCTAGGATTACTATAAGAAGTTTAAATATCCAATTTCTTTGTAAGGCTGTAACGGACACCTGACTAAGACCCTCCTTAGAGCACGGGCGTTATTTTACTCCTTTTTTTTATACCTTCTAAGGACATTGTAATTTTCACTTCACTCGATTCAGGAATCTAGTCTAAACTTGTTGAGGGGTCTGGGTCATGTGGCCCTAACAGGTGTTGTACTCTCAACTAACACAGGGCACGACCGTGTGAGGGTTGCACGACCGTGACCCTTGGTAGAGGATGGAAGGGGCACGACCGTGTGACCCTCATACGACCGTGTCACTTCGGTAGAGAGAAGGAAAGACACAGTCGTGTGCAAATCACACGGCTGTGTAGCAATGGCCGAGAGGAGGAAGTGTCCGGTCGTGTGATCCCACACGGCTGTGTCACCTCGACCGAGAGGAAGAAGAGCACGACCATGTGCTTCCACATGGCCGTGTAGCCTTGGCCGAGAGGAGACAGCCCGAGGTCGTGTGAATCTGCACGGTCGGGCCATGGGCCATGTGGAGACTCCCCCTTCGCTATCGGAAGAGCTTGTTCTCTGCTTTTTCGCTTTCACTTGCCATCCAAACATTCTGCCAAGCCATCAATTCCTTCATAACCAACTTATTCTAGTATTTTATATAATATGGAGCGAAGAAACAAACTAAAGTTCTACATGTTCTCCAAATTAACAATTCTCGGATCTCTTTCCATTGTTCTGCCACACACACACAACCCCAAGCACTGCTCCTACTGCCTCCTCCTACTCAAGCTTTCCTTTACCTTTATCTGTAGTATAAGAAAATGCAATCTATAAGCAAATGCTTAGTAAGTACCATCTAATCACAAAACAATGCATTAAAAAGGGAAAACATGCTTTGCAAAACTGCTTGAAGGAACACAAAACATGCACTTAATAATTACTCATGTGAAACCCATAATTTGGAAATATGTACATGGCATGTATTTTTAAATAGACTCATCATGCAAATATCATCATTTTTAAATAGGTTTATTATGAGACGTCAACATAAAACCATGCTTTTATTGAAAACATGTAATGAAAACCATAGACCTTGCTATACAATAGAGTTCATCAAAACTGCACCTTATAATCTCTAATTCCCAAACTTAAGAATGCTTTCACTTAAATAAACAATAAACTTGGGAAAACTTCATATTACATACTAGTGAAAATAATAATCAACTTGATTTGGGCCCGACATTACACCACTTTGCGCGCATCCTTAATAAGATCCGAGGTAGCTAATCCCGAACCTATTAAGATACTACTAGGCGATCTAGGGGCCTAGGGGCGATCTATGAGCCCACCCATGGACCTTGTGTCTAGTACAATGCCACATCAAAGTAAAATACTTTCTTTAAATATTGCTTTCTTCTACTTGCACTAGCTTGTCATTTCAACAAACACTTTGTGTGCACTTAATCCCTCACACTTATAGGGAAGCACTTTAGGGCACTGGAATATACTTCTTAGCCCCAAACTACATGGGAAGCAATCCAAGACCCTCTAAACATGCTCTTAATCCCAAAAATTGTAGAGGGCATCTTACATAACATGTCTTATATCTTCTTTAACATGCATATCTCTTAATCATGCATACAACCATAACAACCCACAACAAGAAGGTTCATACATGCATAATCGAAGCAACTTATACCGTAGGTGAGTAGTACTTACATCCTTTTGCTAGATCTTACTATTATGGAGGGTGTAGGGAAGAAAATCCTCTCTTTTGTATGTCTTGATCTCCAAAACACCCTTCACGTGTGTACGAACCTTGTGGAATTATCCTCTTAGATCCTCTCCTTGATGACTTAGAATTTTAGAAACCCTAGTCCTAGATCTTGGCCGAAAACCACAAAGGTGAAGGAGAGGATTTTGGCTAGAGAGGAGAGGAGGAAGAGGGAGATGAAAAGTTAGGTTTTCATCTCATCCTTTCCCTTTTATACAAAGTGGAAATTGAAGCATCTCTTCACATATATTCTACATATAATGAATTGTTTCCTATTTCTCATGTGATGCTTTACAACCACCTTAATGGCAACTTTAACCAATCATATATAAGAGGTCTTGGGTTAAATCCTAGCCCAAGGCCATTTATTAATCTATTTTTATTTCTTTTATCTCTTCTTCTACTTCTTTTTGTTGTATTTAAATAGAAGAAATTTATGGGTGTTACAAAGGCTTTGTCTAGGAAGTGGTGGATGATCCCATACCCAAGAAGGTCGAGTGTCTCACCATATTTAACCTGAAAGTTAATCCTTGAAATAGATATTTAATCAACTTCTGTAACATGGGATGAACTTGAATTAATAATGTTAAGTATCATTTACAATCCAAGTTTTAACTACTAAAGAACACATGAGTTGAACTTGAAGTAAAAATGTTAAGTTCCGTTTCCAATTCAAGTTTAACTCATAAGGAACACATAGGTTGTTAGAAAAGTTCTCTGCTTATACAAATTTTTGTACAGGGGGAGCAGAACGGTATTCTGAGTAGCATCCAATACGGAGAGTCTGCGTCGGGGACTTTTTTCCTAGTTTCACGTCTCTAACGTTCCGTGTACTTATCTGATTGTGCGTAGAGCCTAAATATCATCGGCTTAGTCATCGCTACCCGTCAATCCCACGCGAGGGGGGGGGGGGGGGGATGGGTGGTATGTTTTCCTGGGTACATACACAGGGGTGTCCAAGTCACCTCTCTATCAACGCCAGTGATATCTCAGCCGACCTTCATCTAACTCAAATTTCAGACAGAATCAATACACTTTGACTGCCCACTAGACTCGATAGTGGTAGTCGCACGTAGTAGTGGTAGTGTGTTGTCGCTCCCAGATAGTGACTATCTATGCACTCTGACTGTCCACTAGATCTGATAGTAATAACATGTTATCACCCACAGTCAGGAGCAAATATCTATCTACACGTCTTGTCTTCCCACTAAACCCAGTAGTGGTAGAGTGTTGTCGCCCATCGAAAGTGGCTATCTAAACAAGCTAACTACCCACTAGAACTAGTAGGGTATCATGTTGTCGCATGCAGTTATATCTATCTACACATCCTATTTGCCCAATAGATCCGGTAGTGATAGCATTTTATCGTCCACAGACAAGGACTATCTATATACTCTAACTATCTACTAGACTCTATAGTGGTAGCGTGTTATAACCCGTAGTCAGTATTTATTATGTGCAAGATCTTAATTGATTGTATGGTACTCCATGTTAATTTTTTTTCTTGTTGATCAGGGTAATGGATTATTATATTTATGGCCTAGAGTGGGCATGATTTAGTAACATGATACAACCTTTGATTGTAAAATGGATTGAGAAATCTTAATGCAAATCTTATGCAATCTATTCAATTCTTAAGAAATTATAAATTGGATAGATAAAATTACGGAAGCATACCAGAATTCATAGTATGCAGTCGATTCTAGGCTAGATCTTTAATTTGCAGATTTTTCTCAGTAACCAGAGAGTTTTGTCGATGAGGAAACACAACAAAAGTCTCGTCTACAAACTGGGACCATAACTTTTATTTATAGAAATATAAGTTTGCCTATTTCTAATTTGGCCCCTTAATAAATTAGAAATTGCACATGGTATCCACATTAATTTATTCATGATAATTAAACCCTCAAGTGATATTCCTTAATCATAAATTTGGTCACATTAAATTATGACTTCTTTAATTGATGACATTAGACATTTATAATTACAATTATGGTCCCAAAATTCTAACAATCTCTGTAAACTTATAAATGTTAACCTTAATGAGCTCATAACTTTTGTCATCATAGTCGTAGGGTTTCCTTAACAAACTTGTCCATTAATTATATAGACATACGATCAATGTAGTGTTTGTTGTATCTATCACAACTAAACCATCAATGGTCACATACATCAATATAATCAAATGACATAGATCAATTATGAATATGTGGCATGACAATTACATGCAAGGTGATCTATTCATGACAATTTTCAACTGGCCCTTCTTATAACCAAACTGAGATCAAAACTTTAACTTAAGTTATACAAAGTGTAATGAAGTAAATATTGAACTTTATATTTAATCAGATAATCTCCAAAAACATAAGTTTCATCAACATAACCAAACATATATAGAAAACATATATAGTATAAACTCCCACTAGATCTAGGTTTTGTTGGATCGAGAAGCGCTAGAGGGGGGTGAAGAGCGCTCGTGGCTTTCACTCGGTTCAGAATCGTAAATCGTTCGATTAAACACTTGAGTAACACAGCGGAATAAAAGAGAAAAACAACACAAACACGAGGGTATTTACTTCGTTTGGAGCCGAGCTCGACTCCTACTCGAAGGCCCGCGATCCTTGATCGCTTACCGTGGGCAACAACTAATAGCTCGGATAGAATTACAAGTGAAGTACAATGATCAATAAGAAATGATTAAATTATACCGACGACAATATGAATAACTGAAGATTCGGAGCTCCGGGTCGTTGGGGGTCGTCGCAGCACTTCGGGATCGTGTCGTTAGCAGCTAGTCGCAGTAGGATTTCTTGGAGTGAGTTGTTGAGAGCTGCTGGTCGAGACCCTCTTATAAAGGGTGTTCAAGGCGCCTTGAAAGCCATCCAAGGCGCCTCCATGTTAGCCGAGTCACACGCTGAGATAAGGACTGAACTGGTCGAACCTTATCAGGTTTAAGGCGCCTTCTTTGCTCTCCAAGGCTCCTTCATCCACTAGTCCAAGGCGCTTTGAGCTTCCTTCAAGGTGCCTCCAAGCCTGCTTCGCAGCCAGCTCATCTTTTGCACCCGACGCGCCTCCAAGCTCCATGGAGGCACCTCGGACACTGTTTATCCGAGGCTTAACCTTGTTCTTTCATACCTGCAAGACATGTTAGATCCAAAACACAAACATATCCTGCAAGACAAAAGTTAGCACATATAATATCATAAATATGAAGTTTGACAGTCATCGGACTATCCGGGTCTGACTTCGGATTTCCAACTGGAAACCCTAGGTCGACCCGACGCCTACTGTTCCCTCTATGGGGAGCGTGTCCTCACCTACTCCACTCGGGAGATTTACCTGTTGCCAGTACGATCCTCCAGATCGACTGGACTTTTGCTCGGTGCTCGATGCTTCCGGACTTTCTGCTGGACTTCCGTTTCCCGGCTGGTCCAGTCTTTCACCAGGTTCGCGAAACCAGGACTTTCCACCTAGGGTTACCCCCCTAGGACTTTTGCCTGAAGCACTCGACCTACCAAGACTTTTCTCATAGGATTACCACCCCCTATGACCTAGGGTTACCACCCCCTAGGGTTACCACCCCCTAGGGTTTTCACCTTACCTAACCACAGTTAGGGTTTTTGCCTGAGTACACTTAGGAATTTCCTGCAATCTCATTCAGACTGTTAGATCACCACACATCTTAGCTTTGAATCCTTTGGCATTATCAAAACTCAGGTTCGATCATCGGATGCTTCCCGCACCAACATATTTCACCAAATTGAATAACACCCATATGAGTGGTATGCTCATAGAAGACATTGGGTGGTAAACCCTTCGTAAAAGGATCTGCTATCATGGAGTTTGTGCTTATGTGTTCTATTGAAATTTGTCCACTTTGTATTCATTCTTTAACAACAAGGAACTTGATATCGATGTGCTTTGATTTTGTCGAGCTCCTATTATTGTTAGAATATAATACAACTGATCGATTGTCACAAAATAACTTCAGTGGTCTTTCAACCCTTCCCAAAATATGCAGCCCAGTGACAAAATTTTTCAGCCATATTCCATGATTAGATGCCTCATAACATGCTATATAAACTCTATTGCCATGGTGGAAGAAGTTGTTAGCACCTGTCTTGCACTTCTCCAAGAAATAATTCCACCGGCCAACAGAAAAACATAGCCTGAAGTGGATCTCATGTTATCTCGACATCCCACAAAATCAGAGTCAGAATTTCTCATAATTCCAAGAGTATCTGACCTCTTATATGTGAGCATGTAATCAATTGTTTGTTTAAATATCTCATTACCCTCTTCACTATTTTCTAATGATCCATTCCTGGGTTACTTAAATATCTACCCAATACTCCAACAATGTACGCAATATCCAAACGCGTACAAACTTGAATATACATAAGACTTCCTATAGTCGAAGCATAGGGAATCTTTTTCATTTCTTGAGTCTCGTGGCTTCCTTTAGGGCATTGTTTAAGACTAAACTTGTCTCCTTTAGCGACTGGGGTATTACCCAGTTTGCAATCTTGCATGCCAAATCTTTTAAGCACCTTAACAATATAGTTCTCTTGCAATAATCCAAGATTACCTCGAGAATGATCTCGATGTATTTGGATTCCTAATACAAAAGATGTGTTACCAAGATATTTCATTTCAAAATATCTAGATAGAAATCTCTTGGTATCGTTTAACATACCTATATCGTTTATGGCAAGCAAAATATCATCAACATATAGAACCAGGAAGATATGCTTACTCTCACTGAACTTATGATATACACAATCATCTACCACATTTACCTCAAAACCAAATGAGATGATTATTTGATGAAATTTGTGGTACCATTGATGAGACGCTTGCTTTAATCTATAGATAGACTTCTTAAGTTTACAAACCATACTCTTTGAATCTTCTAATACAAAGTATTCTGTTGCACCATATAGATTGTTTTCTCAATGTCTCCATTGAGAAAAGTTGTCTTGACATCCATCTGATAGAGTTCCATATCGAAGTGCGCGATAAGTGCCATGATTATCCTTAAAGAGTCCTTCGTTGAAACTAGAGAAAAGGTCTCTTTAAAGTCAATCACATATTTTTGAGTATAGCCTTTAGCTACAAGACATGCTTTATACCTTTCCACATTACCATTTGGATTCCGTTTGGTTTTAAAAATCCACTTATAACTAATGGGTTTCACACCTTCTAGTAATAGGACAAGTTCCCAAACGTTATTGTCTTGCATTGATTTATACTCCTCATTCATTACCTCATTCCACTTTTGAGAATTTGAATCTTGCATAGCTTGACGAAAGTTGATTGGATTATCCTCCACTATACCATCATTTTCCTCATGTTCTTGAAGTAGTACTATATAATCATCCGAAATAACACTCCTCCTTTCTCTAGTGGACCTTCGTAAAGGCACTTGTTCTACATACATTGGTTCTTGAGTTTGTTGAGTTTGTTCTTTTGGGAGTTGATTAACAATGTCTTGTTGTTTTTATATTGCATCTTGATCACTGACAGGAATGAAATCCTGATTATTATTAGAAGAAATCATAGGAATATAAATAATTTCCTCTTGAAGAATAGTGGGAATACATTCCTCCTCAACAACAAGATCTATTACTTTATTCTTCTTCCCAAACTCAATATTCTCAAAGATGGTCTTTACTTTGGGATCATAAAACTTATAGCCCCGTGATCACTCAGAATATCCAATAAAGTAGGTACTCATGATTCTGGAGTCCAGTTTCTTTTCATGTGGCCTATACGGTCTAGCCTCAGCTGAACATCCCCAAATATGAAAATATTTTAGACTTGTCTTTCACCTTGTCCAAAGCTCAAAAGGTGTTTCAGTAGCTACTTTAGTAGGTACTCGATTTAGAATATAAGCTGTTGTCTTTAATGCTTCTCCCCAGAGTGACATTGGTAAGGTTGAATGGCTAACCATACTCCTCACCATATCCTTAAGAGTTCAATTTCATCATTCAACTACACCATTCATGCTTGGTGAGCCTGGCATGGTGTACTATAGGACGATTCCACACTCCTCTAGGTATGGAGCAAAAGTCCTGGACGTTGTTCACCTGAACCGTCATATCTACCGTAATATTCACCACCACGATCAGATCTGACTTTCTTTATTCTTTTGTTGAGTTGATTCTTAACTTCAACCTTAAATGATTTGAAAACATCAAATGTTTGAGCCTTCTCATAAATAAGAAATAGGTATGCATATCGAGAACAATCATCAATGAATGATACAAAATATTGTTGACCATTCAAAGAAGTTATTGGAAATGGTCCACAATCATCTGTATGTATCAATTCCAATACTTCTGTAACTCTGTATGCACCATCTTTCTTTATTTTGGTCTATTTGCCCTTAATGCATTTAACACAAATATTTGGGTCTGAAAAATCAATGGAGTGTAAAATTCCATCTGATACAAGTCGTTCAACTCTATTTCTAGAGATGTGTCATAAACATTTATGCCATAAGGCACTTGAGTTTTCATTATTAAATTTATGCTAAGTACCACGTGATTCTATATTTAGGGTTTCAATATAGGAAGCATTTATATCAAGCATTTATAAGTGAACCGGTTCTAACAACAATAGAATTAATAGATAAACTGAATTGACCATTTCCAAGTGAACAACAATAACCTTATTTGTCTAAATTAGAAACAGAAACCAAATTCCGACTAAATGATGTTACAATAAAGTATCTATTAAGTCTAAATAGTAACCAATGCTTAACAACAATCTAAAATACCCTATTGCTTCCATCTTAGCCGACTTTCCATCACCCACATAAATGCATCTTTTAGCATCACTTGGCTTTCGGTAGCTCAGAAAATCTTGCATTGAAACACTGATCTTAGTAGTAGCACCAGAATCTAACCACCAAGTATTTCTAGGTACTAAAGCTAAATTTACTTCAGAACAGACCAAATTTAAAAATGTACCCTTTTCGCACGCCAAGCATGGTACTTAGGACATTCTTTCTTGACATGATCAGGCTTGTTACAGAAGAAACAACCTTTCTTGTCATGATCCTGCTTTTATTTCTTCGCATAAGGACCTTTAGTAGCCTCATTCTTTCTTTTGTTGCCCTTATATTTAGGGGTTCTTGCCAAATAGACACTTTCAGACTTGTTTTGCTTCAACCTCTCTTTCTCTTGAACACAATAAGAAATGAGCTTATTAAGAGTCCATTTCTCCTTTTGACAATTATAATTGATCTGAAATTGACTGAACTGATTCGGAAAAGATATAAGCACTAAATGCACATGCATGCCATCTGACAATTCAAGATTAAGTGCCTTCAATTTTGATGTAAGGTGAGACATTTCCATGATATATTTCTGAATATTTTCCTTGCCTTTATACTTCATGGAAATCAAGCTCTTCAGAATTGTATTTGTTTCCACCTTATTGCTTTTGGCAAAGCGTTTTTCAATATCATCGAGATATTCCTTAGCTTTGGTGACACAATTAGACACCGCACCCCTAAAGGCCTCAGATATGCCATGCTTGATGATCATAAGATTCATGCGGTTAGAGCGATCCCACTTCTCATATTTAGCCCTTAGTTCAGAGGAACTAGTATCTATAGAAGCAGTGGATTGCTTTGTCCTAAGCGCAAGATCTAGATCCATGCAGCCAAGAACAATGAAAATGTTCTCCTTCCAATCCTTAAAATTTGTACCATTAAGGATCGACACTAAACTTAAGTTAGCAGAAATAGTAACAACATTTGCTGAAAAGAGAACACAAGAATTATAACATAAATAAAATACTCATTTTGAATCAATTACAATAAATGATAAATTCCATTTGAAGATACCTAGTGCAACAACAATATCAACTCTTTGGACAGTAATATTATTTGTAAGTGGTACTCTTGCTGTAATAATCAAATACTAATAATAATGCATGAAAAATAATAAATCTATCTTTGGATCGATTTATTATATGCATGAAACATAACAAATAAAATTTTATAATTGTTATGTGTTTATTATCATAAGTAAATATATAATTTGTTAAGTATAAATCTTCTTTTGGGCTGATTAATATTCATATAAATATACACATTTACACTTTATTTAATACCTCAATAATATCTTAATATTTTAAATAAAATCAAATTCAAATAATAGATATCACTTTTGGTGATATATAATTCAAATTTAATTTAATTTAAAATAATAGATATTAATAGAATCCTTATAATCCAATTATATTATAAAATAATTTTAATGGATTATCTTTTTAAGGGGATAAAATAAGGATAATTATAGCAAATGAGCAATTAAGTTACCACGTATAGTATTCTTAAAAAAAAATTATAAAATTAATGGGTGGTAGTGCATTTGCTCACCAAACCGCACAACAAAATGTGTTTTTTTAATCCTTTATTGGAAACCATCACTACAACAAAATCGCTCATAGACATCGGTTTTCCACCGGTGTCTATTTGATTTTCGACCAATGTCTATGAAGCCGATGTTAAAAGTCTACCATTTTAGACATCGGGTTAAAACCGGTGTAGTATCACTTAACGACACCGGTTTTCGAATCGGTTATTAACCGGTGTAGTATCACTTAACGACACCGTTTCATACACGGTGTAAAACCGATGTAATATTGTATGTTAATAACACCAATTTTGGCAGCGGTAAATGACCGATGTAATATTACTTTATAACACCGGTTTTACATCGGTGGAAAACCGATGTAATATGTATTTTTTTTAACAGCACAGATTTGATTTTAAAACCGACAATAACAAAAAAAAAGTACACAAATATTCACAAATTGTACAAATATTCTTCATTCAATAATATCCATAAAATACACAAATATTCACAAATTATATAAATAATCTTCTTACAACAATATCCATAAAATACCCAAACATTCTTTTTACATCAAAAGCTAGCTAATAGATATCAAAATCAAAGTATAACATTCTGTTAACACATCAAGGTACAACTGTCTCAAATGTAATCTAGCATGCATTCAGCCCACTCGAACCGTACTTCATCAATTTCAACTCTGGAGTACTTGAGATTTGTAAACTGTAAAAACACATAAATTCACCATATGTCAAATAACTAAAACAAATGTGTGCATGTATCAAATAAAATAGAATACTGAGTTTTTAAAGGCTGCTGTGGAAGATAACGAATATAACAGTGAAGGAAGCATAGAAGAACAAAGAAAATGTTCATAGTTAACAAGCAAATGAAGAGATATACTATTTATTGTACTACCTCTGATGCCATCTTCCAAATCTCATAAGCAAGAATGCAACTGTGCCCTTTGTATACACATGGCTAATAGACATAATACAATAAGGAGCAAAAGCTATAAAATTCACCATCACCACACAATCAATGAAGCAGGCAAACACAAGGTGGGTTGATATGCAGTGAAAGTGTTAATTAAGTGGAACTGCAGCAAATCATGACTCAAGTCTGAGCACTATTTTAACAATACATTGCAAGGATATCTGAAGGATGTGAACACTGTATTAGAATTGTACAAGGCATCACAAATCAAAATATTTCCCTACGAGCAAGGTTTAGACAAATTAGCCTCCTGGTCAAGAATGTTTTTGAAAGAAGCATTAACCACCAACCGAAATCACGAACAGTACCAGATGCGTTTACAAGAGGTAAATGGATATTACTTGCAAAGAAAAATCATGTCTGAACATTCATAAATTTGGAGTTTTGTTCAGGTGGATTATGCTCTAAATTTTCCGATTTGGTCCAATGTGGAACGTTTAGAGCATAAAAATACCATTGAGAACTTCACTCTTGGCAACTTGCAAGTTCTCAAAACTTCATACGAGTAAGATTCCAATATAATGTGTGGCAATAATGATATCTTCAACTTTCTGCATATTATGCTCCTGATTTTTTTGAACCTGTAAATAGGCGTTATAGCATAAAGGATAGGGATCTAGTGGAATTGGCATTGGGTTCCTTTGAAACTTCTCAGCGTAGATATCAGGAAGAACTCCAAATACTTGACAAGTATTTCCACTGTTCTATTACCTACATGACTAGATAGTTTAATCCTCCTCTTTTTCTTTTTCAGTGATCATATTTCTTGAATTTGACAGTTGGGTGAAAGATAACAAACTAGATCAACTGGAACATAAAGAACATATCCCAAATTCAAGAACATAAAGATCCTAACATATCACACTTACAAAAAAAACTTTCTCTAATAAAGAAACATGATAGCATCTAATAAAGTAGGGTCATACTTGATGGTAGAGGTCGAGCTTGTAGCCTAAATAATGTAGTTAGGGGTCTCTATCTGATTAATGAAAAACATGAATATAGGTGAAAACAAAAGAGGTGAGTAAAATAATGAAGAGGGGTTAAATCATAAAAACAAAGAGTTCCCTATTCTTGAGGTGCCCACAGACATATTGACACTCACTCTTACTTCTAGTTGAACTTGAAATTTATTGGTATAGCTAAATATGGTAATGGGTACCCTTTAGGTTTGATTACCCATTTATCTTAATAGGTTAGGTTAAATTCGAGTATCAATGTGTTAGATATTTAGAGGAAGTTGAGCAGGTTAAAAAAATGTAATCAATACTTTAATCCTAAGGTTACCATTTAAGATAGCTTATCCAGCCACTCTACTCACTGCAGCTCCTAATCTCTAATTCCTTTCTTCTTAGGCAATCATTTAGTCTCCAACTAGTATCTGGTTTGTAACAAAAGCATAGCATCCAGTTTGTAACTTATTTTAGGCAAATAAAGCAACCATATAAGCTTATGAAATGAGAGAATGCTACACTCATTAATGGTTGCATAAGGATTGCTTAAGTCAACATATAAATTTTCTTTAATGGGATGTAGGTCAATTAATATGGGTTGTTTAATTCATGTGTTTTATGTTGTGTGAATTGCTTAAGGTCATCCCTAAGCTACTGTACATGCTATGTCAGAGCTAAATTCATCCCAATTTGTGTGGGTTCTTTTCTCCTTTTCACCTAAGCCATATGCATAAACCATGTACATATTAAGTAGAAGCAACTAGTTTTCACTCTTGTGAAACAAAACATCTAATGCTTTTTGTAAACGTTTACATGCTATCAAATTAAGAGTGTCAAGTTTTGATTGGAAGTGTGGATGTTGACAGGTGTAGAGAAGGCATATGAAAGCCAAAGTATCAGAAAGGACAATATCTAATGGAAAAAAACTGTATTCACTAATGCATTGAAACCCCCATTGAATCAAGAACACAAACAAGTACTTATGAACTTTTGATGTAGCCTGATGTGGGCATATAGTGAAATATACTGCCCTAATTCCATTTGTGGAAATAAAATTGTCAGTATAGATTTTGGCAAAAGTTGGAATGTAAAATTTATTTATTTATCTCCTCATAATTTTTTTTGATAGGATATAAATAATTTAACCTGAAAAATCCAAAAAAGTTAATGTAGGTTGTACACTCAGAGCTAATATCAATTAATTTCAATATTCCTAGTGATAAAATATTGCATATAGTTCAATGGAAAGATAAGATCCATATAGTTAAGCCCAAATAATTAAGACAAACACATCACGTTAATTATATTAAAATTAACAACCCCCGACAATAGAGGCGATGGAAGATTGCAGTGATGCTTATTTCACCAAAAAAAATGCCTTTAGTGTTGAGCATGAATGGCATCATCACATGGACAGAAGACGAGTGTGGTCCTCTATTGTCTTTAAAGACTCGCTTCAAAAAAATATATGGGAAAATGACTTTCCAAAACCTTCATTATAGATAAACAAATACCTTCATAATCCCATATATTGAGAAAGTCATCCTCAGCAGCTCTTCTAAAAATTGATGCTTTGTCAAGAAACCACTGGAATAAAGTCAAAAGGACAGTAAATTATAGCAGCAGTTAACAGAAGTATTCCAATGCTAATTGACACCATGTTCTAAAGGACAGTAAGTCAAAAGGAAGCAAAAGAAAGAACTCCCTTGTTCTAAGAGACACCATGTCTTGGCAATGGTGCTTGGGATCATCTTGGCATGCCTCGCCATGTAAGCCTGTTATTATGAGATGAGAATGTTTATCCAAAAACAAATGTTGTAAAAAAGTTAATATGCAGAGTAGCATCTGGTATTGTGCTTGGTGGAAGCTCTAAGTTTCATTCAAGAGTGCGATCCATCAAGAACATCATCGTAAAAACATCACAAGAGGCTTCCCAAACCATAAACAACGTGACAAAAGCTATAGGCGACATGGAAAGTGTTGCAGCACAATATCAATATGGCAGCCTTGAAGGATCCAGCTATTTGAATTCCAGGTCGCAAATTCTTAATGACGAAGCTGCAAACATGCAGCAAAAGGCTGAGAAGAGCATGCACCTGGTCGATAGGGCAATTGGCATATTGTAAGAACTGAACACTAAACAAAGAGGGAAATGAACATCAAACTGTTGTCTTTAATAACATTGGCAATGGTCCATTTTGCAGGAAAATGATGACCATCTTCATCATTGTGCCAAATCTTATAGTTGTTCTTGCAGTTGTTGGTAAATCTTGCGTTAACCATCTTTTATTAATTTTTTTACCACATTAATTTTACATCTAATTGTTTTATTTCCTTCCTTGTTGCAGTCTTGAGGCCTCTGAGACTAAGACTTAGCCGGACTTTTTCTCTGTAAGTAAGCAAATTTAACTAGTCGTCAAGTCAGTTAAGAGTTCAGATCTCACTGTAAAATAACAGAGATCATAAAGATCTCCAAAAATCCAATTCGTATTTTTAATGTAAAATCCAACATTATCTTTCTAATCTGACAGGTCTATCATCTTTTGCTGGCTACTTACATTTGCCTTGTGGGTATTCTTTGGAATATATTTCTTCCTATCTAAGTACGTAAAAAATGTACTCTGTATGAGCACTTGTTTTTTCACAATTACGATCAAGTTAATTCTCCTAAATTTGCAGGTTCTATGTTAGACACCACTGGAATAAGGTCTGGCTCCCTGGATTCAACTACCATTTTCCAGATTTTTCCACTTCGTGAAACCAGAGGGAACTTAGGACAACAATATGCAAAAATTGAAAAGGAAGTTATGAAAAACAATATCAAGATATGTCTGCAGAGCCAGTTTAAGAATGTATACCTTGTGCAATAGGAATGATTGGCCATCCACATAAATAGTTACATCCCCAGCAACGTCCGAGAATATCCTACACAAAACAAAACGGCATTTCTTTATAGAGGAAACGCAGCGATGTCACAATTCTAAAGATGCTAAGAACGATACCAAGTCATCAGACTGGCTATTCTCTTTGTCATTGAAATTAAAGAAAGAAAGGCAAAACGACAGGATAATCTCAAGAAACCATCAAGAACCATAAAGATTTGAAGCGATAAGAAGAGACAAGTTTTAGGAAAAAAAGAAGAAGAGGTTTTCACGAAAAGAGCATTTGCAATAGATGTCCTTCAAAACCAATTAAACGCCATTAAATGCGTGCTTTATTTGACATTAATTGATCATCCATTATATCATCCCCTGGCAATCGCAAGAACAAGATAGTCGTGATATCACAAGAAAGCGAAGTCGAAGTGGATGACCTCCTGCTGATCGGTGCACATAACCGGGAGAGAGTAAAGAGGTGTCCGGCGTAGCTCCCATGACCTCCTCCCTTCACTTCACTTCACTTCACTTCACTTATCCTCTCTCTCTTTCTCCTTCTCTAAACACACTGCAAGATAAAGAGAAAGCGATGACAGGGTCGTGTTTAGGGACTGAGGGAACAGAAAGAAACTCAAGTGCAGTTCCAACTGTGACCCTCGATAATTCTATAGTTCACAGTATGAATCTCATCAAACCCCTTGGCTACGAATTACGGATCTAAAGTAGATAAAAAGAAAGAGACCTGTAAAGCGGACCTACTGCCAATGTTCGAAAAGGTGTAAGAATATACGAGCGTCGACCCCTCGTGCTCGAACCGCTCGATGCGCGACACCAGCTTCAGAATCTCGTCGTCCGCCTGGAATCCGAGGCAATCCTTTACGGTCAACGTTTCCAGCTTCCGGCAGCCGCCGATGACCACCAACAGCTCGTCCTTGGTCAAGTAGGACTTGCTCAACTCCAGGTGCTTCAGTTCCGGCAGGCACCGCGCCAGGGCCTTGGTGTCCTCGCGCCTGATTAGCCCGCGCACCTTCAACCCGACGAACCGCGGGCAGTTACGGCCGATCTCGGCGACCGCCTCCAGGAACGAGGAGGGCTTGGTCTCCATCTCCAGATGCTCCAGATCCTTCCACCGCCACACCAGCTCCGGGATTCGAAGGTCGTCCTCCAGCATCAGGTTGACCGGCAAAGCCAGCGCCTTCAATCTCAGGCATCTGCGCTAATAATCGATGAGCAAATTCGTCGAACAGGTAGTGAGCGATGAGGGCGACGAAACCAGAAGGAGGCGTAGACTCACTTGACAGAGGCATAGGCGAGGTCGTGGATGGAGACGGCAGAGGAAAGGGGGAAGGCAAGTTGGTCGACGACGCCGCGGGAGCGGTGGAGGGTGAAACGGAGGAAGGCGGAGAAGGAGAGGGGGGAGTGGAGGCGGTAGCGGAGCGCAAAGGCGCAGGAGAAAGGGCTCCAGGGCGTGAAATCGAGGGAGCGGAAGTTGAGGCGGCGCCAGCAGCTAGGGTCGAGGGAGGCGCGGTACCAGGACTTACAGACGAAGGGGACGGCGGAAGGGGAAGAGGGAGATGAGGCTGAGGTTTAGGTTTAGGCTGAGAGAAGGGATATTGGTTTAGGTTTGGAGGGAATTTTCTGAAATGTTGTAAATTTTGGCCGGTGAAAAAATTAAATTATTTTTTTTTTGGTTCATTAACATCGGATTTTAAAAACCGCTGTTAAAACCGGTGTCTATTAACAAAAAAAAAAGAGCGCTCATAGACACCAGCTAAAAAACCGATGTCTATGAGCGAAAATCTGTGCTCATAGACATCAGTTTTTAGAAAAATCGGTGTAAAATACTCAAAGACATCGATTTTTGCTTAAAACCGTTGTTGTTCCACCGATGTCTATGAGCGATTTTGTTGCAGTGCATGTTATTTTCTCACAGACGCAACTATTCATCTTCCCAAAACCGTTATTTCTTTGCCTGCTTTGCCGCACGCCTCCACATCGCACGAACCACCACAACCATGGTTGCCAGCCACGACAGTCAATCAACGGTGTACCAGGGCAGTCGCCGACCTTTTCCAGTGTCGGAACGCTGCCCTTGCTGGCGTCTTCTTGCATAGAAACAGTGAGAAGTAGCCACAGTCAAATCGTCGGCCAACTGTAACGACTTATCCTACTCCGAAAAACCACCTGCAGCATGAAGTTGTTGTTGGTGGCCCACTGTTGGTCACCGGCGCTCCCTCACGACGAGTACAAAATGAGAGAAATGGCGTTTAGTGTGTTTCCTGCCATCTTGGACGTTGTCGTCGGCTCAGGAAACCAGTTGCAGGCAACCTCCCGTTACACTTTCCTTCTCCGGTGGAAGTTACGATGCTGTCGTAAATTTTTTTAACCGGTTGCGACACAGAACAGTGTCGAAAATCACGATGATAAAATAAAATCGCAACATGATATATCATGAACTAAAACTGAAATTACACAAAGATAAAACTTTGTACCAAAAAATTATTTTCCAAAGAATTTGGAGTAGAAGGCTATGATACCAGTTGATATTAAAATAGATTGAGAAATCTCAATGCAAATCTTATGTATTCTATTCAATTCTTAAGAAGTTATAAATTGGATAGACAAAATTATGGAAGCGTACCAAAATTCATGGTATGCAATCGATTATGGACAAGATTTTCAATTTATGGATTTTCCTTAGTATCCAGAGAGTTTTGTCGATGAGGAAATAAAACAAAATCTTTATTTGCAAACTGGGACCATAAATCTTATTTATAGAAACATAAGTTTACCTATTTTTAATTTGGTTCCTCAACAAATTAGAAATTATACATGATATCCATATTAATTTATTTATAGCAATTAAATAAATTTAAACATATTAAATTATGATTTCTTCAATTAATAATATTAGATATTTATAATTATAATTATAATCCCAAAATTTTAAAAACAGATTCAGTAGGTATTTAATAGTAGGTTTACTTTAGACTTTTTCTTTAACTTTTATATAGTGTTTAGCATCATGTATTATTTATCCTATACCTATGAAGTAATTTGTACTCACTATTTTCTTTCTTTGATTGTCAGGTTTACAAATAGAGGATATTGTGTATCAACTACTCTTTCGTCACTCAAGATCTGCCAGTCCTGCTTGACATTGACTTTGGTATTTTTTTCTTAGTGTTATGATTTTTGGTTTATTTTCTTGGATTTATTTTTTTGTAACGAATATTTAAGCCTGGTTAAAATAGTTACCTTATTTAGTATGAACCCATGAATATGCATATCTACATTAATATTTTCATAATTTAGTGATTTTTATATTACATTATTATTTGTGTTGGAAGAACTGAGTTCGGTTCTCATATTTATTATACTGTGACTAGGGGATATTTTTCATCTAGTGGATAAGTGTACTTTTTGGGGCGTGATAAAAACTATCACTTAAAAAAATATAATTAATTTATATTGATTAGAAAGATATAATTCATCTATGATATCAAATTATCACTTTTATTAAAAGTATTGATGATGTCTGAATTGAAGGGATGTCGAATTATAAATGGTGGCTTGATTGTTGATTTGGAGACTCGAGAAGAGGTTTTTTTTTTTTTTAATTATGTACATATTAAAATGAGCTAATAAAATATCAGTTCCTAGAAATCAGGGAAAGTCCTTGACGAAGACTCTCCGATCCTCAAGTTAGTATGAGTTCTGACTGAGTAAATGAAGAACAGTAAAGAACATATTCACGAGAGTAAGCTTCAGATGTTGATAAAAACGGTCCTTCGTCAATGGAAATGACCCCTTTATATACCACATCTCATAATCTCCTTAATTATGAGGTGGCGCCCCCAGGGCGTAGCGCAGACGGTGGGCGCATGGTATCTCTCGTGTAATGGTCAGGGGTCGATTATCAGGAACTGACGACCTGGGGTTTACCCCGCCATGCGCCTATGGCCTGTGTACCTGCATGAACTTCCCTCCATATCTGTGGGACCGACACTAGGGGGGTCGCTAAGGTAGCGGATCTACCTTTCTTAATTATGAGGTGACGAAAAATATCAGAGGTTGTTCGACAATGGAAAGTGTACAACATACATAATAATTATTCTAGGAATCTTTCTTTACCTATATTTATATCTCTTTTGTCGTTTGTAGTTTCTGTCATTGATGCGGCGATTAAAGAAATATGCTGTTATAAAGTGGTCGACTGATGAGGAATATATAAGAAAAATCCTATGAGAAGATTCCAGAAGAATATTTTTTTGACATGTGGTTGTTATTCTAACAGGTTATTAGGATTCTCTACTCATGTTGTCGGTTGAATATATCTTGGCCGACTCATAAGGCTGACCGTTTTTATGCTTATCCTTGTTTCAAGCTATTTGGTTATGTACTGAATGATATTAGCAATCTGTTCGGAGAATAATATGATACATTGGGCGTATTGGAAATCTATTTGAGAAGCAATAAAAGCTAAGTGTCTCAGGCCTAGCCGACATTCTATCTGGCCAAGTCTGTATAGAGAGATTTATGAGAGTCGGGAAGAATGACCCCTATACTAATCAGACCTATGACTGGTTGACTGTGAGGTGGATCAGACACTCCGACCGACCTATAAGGTTGGTCGTCTTTAAACTCGGTCGGCTATTAAATGATCTGACATACTATTTTTTCAGTTCAAGAATAACACACTAAACTCTTTATGTTCGACCGACTTAAAGGTCGGTCGATCCTTTTCTGAACGACTTATAATCCAATTGGACTAGTCCTAAGAGCCTTAGCGTTGGACGAATAACAAAACTAGGTGGGAAATGTTCTCACCTTGACTTTGACCATTACATTATCTCCTGAATTTACTCGTTATATCCCATATCAATCACCTTTTAGATCTTACAAGTTTTCTTATTACAAATTATCTGAGTTATAATTTTTATAATTTATTTATTCGTTTAGAAAAAATTATTAGGTTTTATTAGAAAAGTTAAGATTTTATTAGAATGGTTTTATTATTTTATATAGAATAAATTGTATTATTAAATTATTATAATTTTAAATTTCCTTTTCGAAAGAATTGTTAATTGTCCACTGTCTGAAGATCAGCACTTTGTTCGTTTGTTGTGCTGTGTCAAATGATATCAGAGCTAAATGTTGGACAAGCAGCCACAAGAGATCAAATCAACATTTTTATGTATAAAAAAAAGTTTAAAGTTAACTATTGTGTAATCTAACACGTGTGTTAAGTGTGTACGTGCAAGAAAACTTGACAAATTATAGGAGCAATGGAAAGAGGGATAGGAGTTGTCTGAAATGACCAAATGGGTCAGGTAACATTTGGCAGACAAGAGAGTCCAAATGAATTACGTAAATCAAACATTTATTAGACTAGAAAAAATCCAAATGAGTTAGGTAGATTGGACATTTGGCAACAAGGAGAAGTCCAAATAAGTTTAATGGACCATAAATTTGGTAAGAACAACAAATCCTGCGAGGGAAAAATCAGATACAAGACCATCAAAAGTCTGATAAGTAAAGAAAACTAGATACTAGATAGGTAAAAAGTCTCTTTAGGTCTAGGATGACTAAATACAGAAGTCTAAGAGAGAACCTTCAAACAAAGGAGACTATGAGATAGTATCTCTCAATCTTGGGACAAAGATAATCTCTTATAACCTAAGCTGTTAACTTGACTAAGATCTAGGATTGGTACATGTTATGTTTCGAAGGTATACATATTCAACGAAAAGGACGATACCTCTTTGTGACAATATTAAATACAACATGATACATGATGTAATACCCACTAAACTTGTAAGATGAATAAAAAAAATAGGAAGTGAGTTGAAGCAAAAAAGAAATAAAATGAAATAAAAAGAAGTGAAGGTCAAGGATTGAACCTTGAACCTCTTATATTATAATTCATAGAGTTAATTAGTAGAAACCAATTGGGATAGAGAGAAGATATTGATAGCAAAGGAGGGAAACTCATGATAAAGGTAAAAGTAAAAGCTAGCCAAAAGAAAACAAGAAAAGAGCAAGAGAAAGGCAACTTGCCTTCCTCCCTTTCTCTCCCTCTTCCTCTTTGATTTTGCCGAAAAATTAAAGAGGGATTAAGGGGATTCATTCCCCCTTATTTTATCATGAATGATGAGAATAAATAGAAAATAAAATAAGTGTAAGAAAAATAGAAAATGGGTTAAGGGAGAAGGAAAGCAAAAATCAATTTTGCTACTTCTTTCCCCTTAACATAAAAGGGAGCAAGAAAAGAGAAAACTATTTTTCTCTCATTTTCTCTCATTCATCCTCTCCCTCACCGAGAACACCACAGTCCCCTCTCCTCCATCTTCGGTCCCAAAGCCAAGCTTTTCCCTAAGAAAGCCTAAGATACAAGGAGGACTTAGCAAAGGAATCAAGGGAAATGAACTAGAAGAAGAGGCTACTTCTTCTTCACCATACCTTAGATCCACAAGCGAAAAAGATGTAAGCTTCCCCTCACCTGTGGTACAAGGCTTTTATGTGATTTTCGGATTCTATAAGGATTAGAAAACCTAGGAAAGAATTTAAGAAAATTCGGCTAAAGAAAGGGTTTTCAAATCTAGGATGGTTTAAACAAGTCTTTATTTCATGATATTCTTTCTATGCTATGTAGGAAGGATTTTCTTCATGTTTTTATACTTAAATGATTCTTGATCAGAGGAGTACCTAACCCTAGAATTTCGACCAAAAATATGTTAAGGAGGTTAGGGAAAAATATTGTTTAACTAAACTAGTACAAAATTTCTCCCATGAACTACTAAGGGTTTTTATTGGTTTTCTTGCTTGAAAGTTACTTGGAACCAAAGAAATCCATTTATATGTTTCGGCCAAGAAAAGGGCTTAGGGTTAGGAAGACCTTCAAATTTAAATAAACATGTTTGTATGATAGAATATAGAGTTCTCTTAAAGAATTGCATGTTGTACATTGCTAGAAATTCATGAACTCTTATTTTAGATTTTCGGCCATGATAAGATGGATAGTTTAGAAAAACTTGAACAAAATTCTAATATGCTCAAGACCTCTGTGATATTATGATATGAAAGTTGTTTAATGCTCTTATGTTTAAATTGAGTATAGAAAATTAGTTACATGATATATGACATGTAAGATCACAAGGGTCCTAGCTTGTTTATAAACCAACTTTGTATATGATGTTCTTAGTAATTTTTGCCATAAAACTTACTTAGGTTTTCCATGCTTTAGGCCACTTAAAACCTAGTTTAGAGATTGGTAGGTTTCGACCATAAGGAAAAATAAAAGAAAAAGGGAAAGAAACCTAGGAAGCCTAAGACACAATTCACTTGTATGTTTAATATGCTTGTCTTTATACATGCTATGAAACTTGTATAATTTCTCATGCTTTTAGGCTATTTGAAGCAAGTTTATATTCTGTGAGTTTCGGCCAAGTAGGGTTTAAAAGACCTAGAGGCCTTAGAAATGAAACCATATGTGTTAAAAGTGCTTCTTATGAAAATATGATAAGGTGTTGATTGTGTCACATATTTGTATAATTTTTCAATGACCTAAATGGATCATTGTGTGTTTCGGCCATGAAGGGATAAATTCCCTAGAAACCCTAGAACAAAAATTAAATATGCTTATGTCACTCTACATGAAATATGATAAGTAGAAAACCAAAGTTCTCATACTATATGTTGTTTAGTGACCTAAATGAGGCTAGGGTAAGTTTCGGCCATACCTATTGTATGATGTCTTGTTATGAATTTATACATGATGTTAGTTCAAGTTCACATGCTTGTATGTTTGTTTTTAGCCCTAATGAATACTTGTTAAAAGATTGACCAAGACATACGTTAAGGGCTTGAAGGACTTAGGAACTAGCTCAATATGCTTACTATGCTATTTGGAAAAAATGCTATAAATATGGTTTAAGGTTTCCATGCTTTCATGACATTTGGGACCTTGTTTATATACTGATAGGGTTCGGCCACATGAGTTTAAGGACTTGGAGAACTTAGAAACCAAGTTAATCATGCTTATAATGCTTCCTATGAAATTTATGTGATGATGATTTAGGGTTCACATGCTTGGAGGTTGTTTTTACCTAAATTGAGACCTAAGGGGGTTCGGCCATGATAGGAACCCAAGGGTTTAGGAAGCTTAGAACCCAAGTTAACTATGTTACCATGTTTCTTATGATAGTATAATCACATGATATACCCTTATGCTTAACCATGTATGCTTGTGATTTATACCTTTTTATGATATGATATGTGGATAGGGATATGCATGTTTTAATAATATGCTATGTGCTTAGAATATGCATGCTTTTATGATATGCTATGTGAGTAGAAATATGCATGCTTTAATGATATGCTATGTACTTAGAATATGCATGTTTTTATGATGTGCTATGTGTTTAAAATATGCCTACTTTTTCTTATGACATGATGTATGCCTAAGTGATGCATACTTTTTATGATATGATGTATGCCTAAGTGATGCATACTTTCTTATGACATGATGTATGCCTAAGTGATGCATACTTTTTATGATATGATGTATGCCTAAGTGATGCATACTTTTATGACATAATGTATGCCTAAGTGATGCATACTTTTATGCTATGCTATGTGACTAAATGATGCATTTTTATACATGCTATTTTACTTTGTAAGGCTTGTACCAAGGGTGGACTCCTAATCAGTCCCTAGGCCTTGCTTTGTGATCTAGGCTAAGCCTTGCTTTGTGATCTAGGCTAATAAGGGATGGGCTCCTTAGTACACCCCTAGGCCTTGCTTTGTGATCTAGGCCAAGCCTTGCTTTGTGATCTAGGCTAATAAGGGATGGACTCTTCAAATACGCCCCTAGGCCATGCTTTGTGATCTTGACCTATTTCCTAGTATGATTCAAGACTTGCTACCTTGGATATACTTAGGACGCGCGCATCTATGTTATGTATGTATGGTACAAGCCGGGGTCCTAAATATGTTGATATTATGTTCAAGTATATATATGTAAGAAGAAAATGGTTTTAAAAGATCATGAGACATACACATGTTTTTCGGATACATGTTTTTAAAATCATGATGCACATAATCTATGATTATGTTATGTTGAGGCTATGATTTAAGATATGCCATGATATGATTATGTTATGTTTCATGCTATGTTTTAAGAGATGATATGCCATGATAAGATTATGTTATGTTTCATGCTATGTTTTAAGAGATGATATGCCATGATAAGATTATGCTATGTTTCATGCTATGTTTTAAGAGATGATATGCCATGATATGATTATGTTATGTTTCATGCTATGCTTTAAGAGATGATATGCCATGACTAGTTATAATGTTTGTTATGTTGCATGATATGCTTAAAGAGTATGATATGTTATGCCATGACTAGTTGAGATCATGTTAAGTTGAGATATTATTTGATTATGTACTGATTGTTGGTTTTAGTGAGTAGGAAAGGAACTTACTGAGCCATGAGTGCTCATAGCTTACTTTCCTAGTACCACAGATAAAGGAAAAAGCTGGATGAGTTAAAGGAGCAGCAGGAGGGGCAACGAAGATGTGTGTGGCGGTGGCTAGGCAACTACTTAAGAACCTGCTTTAAAACCTTGAAAAACTATGCTTTGGTTTTGTGAAATGTAATACAATATGGGTGACTTGATGTTATGTTTTTATTTATTTTGTTATCATGTTATGAAACCATGTTAGTGTAGTTCGGTTTTAATAAAGTTAAGAAAAATAATTTTAAGTCTTCCGCTGTAATACGTACGTAGAGTATCGTAGCCCCGTCCCTTGTTGATAGCAGGGAGGGCGGGCGTTACAAAATCCTAACCAGCCTATGTAGCTCCCCGCGAGGTCAAGAAAAGCGGTAAAGAGGTTAGTATCAAAGTCATATTTTCTATATAGAGAAAAAGTCGATCGGGAAATTCTATGAAGTAACTAGGTCGGGTCTTCATAGGAGGAACCGGAGACTCTAAACTATTCCAGAGAAAAAGTCGATCAGGAAATTCTATGAAGTAACTCGGTCGAGTCTTCATTGGAGGAACCGGAGACTCTAAACTATTCCAGAGAAAAAGTCGATCGGGAAATTCTATGAAGTAACTAGGTCGGGTCTTCATAGGAGGAACCGGAGACTCTAAACTATTCAAGAGAAAAAGTCGATCAGGAAATTCTATGAAGTAACTCGGTCGAGTCTTCATAGGAGGAACCGGAGACTCTAAACTATTCCAGAGAAAAAGTCGATCGGGAAATTCTATGAAGTAACTCGGTCGGGTATTCATAGGAGGAACTGGAGATTCTAAACTATTCCAAAGCAAAAGTTGATCGGTCAATTCTATGAAGTAACTCGGTCGGGTCTTCATAGGAGGAACCGGAGACTCTAAACTATTCCAGAGCAAAAGTCGATCAGGAAATTCTATGAAGTAACTCGGTCGGGTCTTCATAGGAGGAACCGGAGACTCTAAACTATTTTAGAGCAAAAGTCGATCGGGAAATTCTATGAAGTAACTCGGTCGGGTATTCATAGGAGGAACCGGAGACTCTAAACTATTCTAGAGCAAAAGTCGATCAGGAAATTCTATGAAGTAAATCGGTCGGGTCTTCATAGGAGGAACCGGAGACTCTAACTATTCCAGAGCAAAAGTCGATCGGGAAATTCTATGAAGTAACTCGGTCGGGTCTTCATAAGAGGAACCGGAGACTCTAAACTATTTCAGAGCAAAAGTCGATCGGGAAATTCTATGAAGTAACTCGGTCGAGTCTTCATAGGAGGAACCGGAGACTCTAAACTATTCCAAAGAAAAAGTCGATCGGGAAATTCTATGAAGTAACTCGGTCGGGTATTCATAGGAGGAACCGGAGACTCTAAACCATTCCAGAGAAAAAGTCGATCGAGAAATACTATGAAGTAACTCGGTCGGGTCTTCATAAGAGGAACCGGAGACTCTAAACTATTCTAGATCAAAAGTCGATCGGGAAATTCTATAAAGTAAATCGGTCGGGTCTTCAAAGGAGGAACCGGAGACTCTAAGCTATTCCAGAGCAAAAGTCGATTGGGAAATTCTATGAAGTAACTCGGTCGGGTCTTCATAGGAGGAACCGGAGACTCTAAATTACTCCAGAGCAAAAGTCGATCGGGAAATTCTATGAAGTAACTCGGTCGGGTCTTCATAGTAGGAACCGGAGACTCTAAACTATTCCAGAGGAAAAGTCGATCGGGAAACTCTATGAAGTAACTCGGTCGGGTCTTCATAGGAGGAACCGAAGACTCTAAACTATTCCAGAGCAAAAGTCGATCGGGAAATTCTATGAAGTAACTCGGCCGGGTCTTCATAGGAAGAACCGGAGACACTAAACCATTCCAGAGAAAAAGTCGATCGGGAAATTCTATGAAGTAACTCGGTCGGGTCTTCATAGGAGGAACCGGAGACTCTAAACTATTCCAGAGCAAAAGCCGATCGGGAAATTCTATGAAGTAACTCAGTCGGGTCTTCATAGGAATAACCGGAGACTCTAAACTATTCTAGAGAAAAAGTCGATCGGGAAATTCTATGAAGTAACTCGGTCGGGACTTCATAGGAGGAACCGGAGACTCTAAACTATTCCAGAGCAAAAGTCGATCGGGAAATTCTATGAAGTAACTCGTTTCGGGTCTTCATCGGAGAACTGGAGACTCTAAACCATTCCAGAGAAAAAGTCGATCGGGAAATTCTATGAAGTAACTCGGTCGGGCCTTCATAGGAGGAACCGGAGACTCTAAACTATTCCAGAGAAAAAGTCGATCGGGAAATTCTATGAAGTAACTCGGTCGGGTCTTCATAGAAGGAACCGTAGACTCTAAACTATTCCAGAGCAAAAGTCGATCAGGAAATTCTATGAAGTAACTCGGTCGGGTATTCTTAGGAGGAACCGGAGACTCTAAACCATTCTAGAGAAAAAGTCGATCGGGAAATTCTATGAAGTAACTCAGTCGGGTCTTCATAGGAGGAACCGGAGACTCTAAACTATTTCAGAGCAAAAGTCGATCGGGAAATTCTATGAAGTAACTCGGTCGGGTCTTCATAGGTGGAACCGGAGACTCCAAACTATTCCAGAGAAAAAGTCGATCGGGAAATTCTATAAAGTAACTCGGTCGGGTATTCATAGGAGGAACCGGAGACTCTAAACCATTCCAGAGAAAAAGTCGATCGGGAAATTCTATGAAGTAACTCGGTCGGGTCTTCATAGGAGGAACTGGACACTCTAAACTATTCCAGATCAAAAGTCGATCGGGAAATTCTATGAAGTAAATCGGTCGGGTCTTCATAGGAGGAATCAGAGACTCTAAACTATTCCATAGCAAAAGTCGATTGGGAAATTCTATGAAGTAACTCGGTCGGGTCTTCATAGGAGGAACCAGAGACTCTAAACTATCTCTGAGCAAAATTGTCTGCAACTCGAACGGGTCTTCTAAACCATCACAAATCACAAGTAAGCGATCTTATAATTTCAAGACCTAATCAACCGAGATTACGTGGACCTGAGGCTGGATTTCAAAAGGGATGCTATACATATGGTGCATTATTCATTTGGAGGCCTGTGCATTTAGAAGTCTTTATTTAAAATTCACCTGGAATAATACATTCAGCTCGGAACTCAAGAATCTTACAAAGCTTTCTATCCAAAGATCAGTTGAAATTATGCATTCTTTTGGAATTATGAAATATACCAGATGTGGTCCGCAGGGGAATTCATCGGGACAGGGCTTAACTTCACAAGACAAACCAGGAATTCTCGCATAAAGCTTATACTCAACAAATCAAAAATATTTCAGAAGGGATATCCTCAAATCAGCATGATGAAGAAGCAAGTAAGTATCAAAATTTTCTTATACACTGCAAGTACTTAATTACACAAGCTTTAATTATACTTGTTTTTTTTCATGAGAGGCTAAGTCTTGAGCTTGGTCATAAAGACATGCATTATGGAGTTTTTCTACTTTCTCTAGAATAAGGCTTTTTTGAGAAGCATCTGAAAGAGCTATGTGACGTGGCAGTCAGAAAAAATATGTGCCATACCATCATGAAAACATCCACATCGGATGTGATGGGTCAGATCACATTGGGGTTGGTAACGTCTCGGAGTACATTTCTAAACACTCTCTCACCTCAAGGAGAACCAATCACTAGCCAAGAAGCTTCGAAAGAAGACGTATATAACTGGGTATAATAAAACAAAAGGGATTGGACTTTTGAGTAAACCCAGGTTAAAGACAAAAGTATTTAAGGATTAAGATTTAGATGAAGAATAGATTCCAAAATCAACGCCCTTGTGAAATACAAACTAGTATTTGATCAAAATAATGTTGTATTAGCCGGTATAATTTTAAAATTTAGTCACAGTTAAGACAACCTCAGTCATGATTGCAGCATTACAGTTACTCTTGTAAATTACAGAAAGGTTTCATAGAATCATTTAATTCAATACAAGAGTCCATTGTTACATTTAGAATCTGATCAAATACACAACGATACATTTTCCCTTAGAACAGTAAGCCTTAGGCAAATAACCCAGTTCACAAACACAAGTTCTCACAACACTTAGAAAATGTCAATCCCACTGGATTCAAACTTACCATGGAGCGGAGATGGAAATTGTCTACTTCGTCCGAGCTTGCCAAGGCACATAAGAGGCAATATGTTGCCCTGGACTAAGAAAGCAACAAAAAATAGAAAAGCTCAAGGGTGACGAGACAGGGAAACATTGAGTCATTCCATAATGGCAAAATAAATGTCAAAACCACTTCCCCTCTCAAGCCGTATGAGCTCAACAAGTGGAGCAATCAATTTTAGCCCAAGGGTAACATGTGCTCTGCCCTTCACACAACACCCATGGGTCATTTGGCTGCCCCTCTGTAAGCAGTAAAATTTTCTCTGAAGTTTCTTGGGTCCTTCAGAGCACCTACATCTTTGGATAAAAGATCTAGACTGTGAAGCTTCATCTCTTAAGATGATCCCTTGAACCCCTGAAGTAGCCGGGACAAAAATCCCAACAAACTCATACATAGATCTCACCTGGTCCAACAAAAATCGCCCCCAAAGGGGAGGATCCGAGACCATAGCCTTAGCAATAAAAGGTGGCAAGGAAGGAAAAGAATTGAGATGGGTCGTGGATGAAGAGAAGGTTATAGCCCTATTTAAAGGAGCAAAAGGCTCAGAGGATTGCTATACTTAATTTATTAGGACAGTGGTACACAAAATCTGTGAGATCATTTCAAAATCTGGAGCAGAGTCACGGGTAGGAAAAGACAGGACCATATTTATGTCTAGTCAGTCGTCTACACCTCCTTCGACTAGACTTGAAGGGAAGGCTAGTGATATAGGTTAGGTTTTGTGGGTCTCCCGATGAGGAAAGAAAAGGAAGAAAGAATCAAAGGAGACAGGCTAATATCGGCTGGTACATACCTTTAGAACAAAGATAGACTAATATCGGTCAGGGAATACCTTATGGATGAAAATAAGCCAATATCGGCCGGGACATGCCTTCAGAACAAAGATAGGCTAATATCGGTCGGAATATACCTTGCCGAAGGAGGACAGGCCAATATCGGCCGGTACATATCTTCAGAACAAAGATAGGCTAATATCGGTCGGGATATACCTTGCCGAAGGAGGATAGGCCAATATCGGCCGGTACATATCTTCAGAACAAAGATAGGCTAATATTGGTCAGGGAATACCTTCCGAATAAAGGTAGGATAATATCGGTTAGGACGTGCCGTCAAGGTAAAGGTAGGACAATATCGGTCGAGACATACCCTCCGGATGAAGGTAGAATAATATCGGCCAGGACGTGCCTTTAAAGTAAAGGTAGGCCAATATCGGTCGAGACATACCTTCCGGATGAAGGTAGAATAATATCGGCCAGGACATGTCTTCAAGATAAAGGTAGGTCAACATCGGTCGTGACATACCCTTAGGATAAGGATAGATTAATATCGGTGGGGAATGTTCTTTCAAGTAGATAGCTAACAAAGATCATTCAATCAATGCCGTAGAAAAATGTTGAATAAAAGGCAGCTTATTGTTATCTTGTAACATAACAAGGAGGTGTCAAATAAAATAATTCATGACAGGTGTTATATAAAATAATTCATGACAGGTGTTATATATTTTTCGGCGGGAAATATGCTTTCAGGTTATCTTGCAGGTGCTAAACGACAAACAAGGTACATCTGGGGTACAAAAAAGATTCCTTAAAAATCATCTTCCGCAAGTACACACCTGACATCATCTCAGAACGAATTCTAACAAACCGGGGTCCACTTCATGATTACGAAGGTTATATGAAGTGGTATAAAAGGGGGAATCCTCTCCGTTGGCTAGGTAAGTTCACAACATCGTGTACTTTCACAACCCTAATTTCCTGGCTACTGTTCATCTTTTTTCTTCTTCCTTCACATCAAGAGAGATCACTAACTTGAGCGTCGGAGGGCCTAACCAGGGATTCCCACCCCGGTCTTGGGTCACTGACGATAGTGTTGGCTGGTCTCTTGTGTGCAGGGGGCCTTGGAAGCTTGGAAGTCCCACTTTCTCCCCTTCGGACTGGGATTCCCACCTACTTATCAGATTTCCTTCGGTGATTCTGGTTTTCTCCCGATCCGCTTTGGGTTTCTCGGATCGAGGTTCTATCCGCGTTGTTCTTCATCAGCACGGTGGGTTTCTTTCTTCCGGATCTCCGTCGCGGTTACCTTCTCAGACAGGATCAAGAAGAAAAAGGGAGAACTAGGAAGAGAAGCTTCTTCTTCCTCTTCACAAGAGTACTTTCTTTTAAGAAAAACTAAGCAAGAAGTTAAAAGTATCCCCTCACCTGTGGTACAAGTAGTTCATGTGTTCTTCCATGAGGTTAGATTGCTTAAAAACCTAGGGTTACTTCTTGAAACTTTCGACCAAGACATGAATGAAAGGCTTAGAGAAGTTTAAGACCTAACTAAGCATGCTCACTATGTTCTTATGATATGTACCCTAGGATAGGAGGTTAGTTAATGTTCTTATGCTTGTATGCTTACTTAAAACTTAGATTCATGTTATTAAACTTTCGGCCAAGGTATGAATAAAAGACCTAGGAAAGCTTAAGACCTAAACTAAACATGCTCACTATGTTCTTATGATAGGAGATTAGTTTGGTGTTCTTATGCTTTTATGTTGCTTAGAACTTAAATTCATGTTCATAAAGCTTTCGGCCATGATGGAAATAAATGCCTAGGAGAGGTTAAAAATTTAGTCTACCATGCTCATGACTTGCTTTATGATATGGTATGAAGAGTACATAGTGTTTTCACACTTGTATGTTGATTGGAACCTAAATGCATGCCACCTTAGGGAATTAGGGTTTCGGCCATAATAGGAATGAAGGCCTAGAAGTGTTTAAAATTTAAGCTAACATGCTCATGACTTTTCTTATGATATGATATGAAGCTAACTTAGTGTTCTCTTGCTTGAATGTTGCTTGTAATCTAGACACATGTCTCTTTAGGGTTTAAGGGTTTCGACCATGATGAGTTTTAGGGTCTAAGAAAGCTTAAAATCAAATCTAACATGCTCATGATTTTCCTTATGATATGATATGAAGTTAGCTTGATATTCTTATGCTTGTATGTTGTTTAGAACTTAGTTTCATGCTCCTCAAGTTTCGGCCATAACCAAGTTAAAAGACCTAGGAAGCTTAGAACCTAAACTAAACATGCTCATGATGTTCTTTATGGTTTATGATATGAAATTTGTTTAGAGTTCACATGCTTTTATGTTGCTCGTAACCTAGGGTTAGGCTTGGTAACTTTCGGCCATAACAAGACCAAGGACCTAGGAAGCTTGGAACTTAAACTAAACATGCTCATGATGTTCTTTATGGTTTATGATATGAAATTGGTTTAGCGTTCACATGCTTTTATGTTGCTTGTAACCTAGGGTTAGGCTTGGTAACTTTCGTCCATGACAAGACCAAGGACCTAGGAAGCTTGGAACATAAACTAAACATGCTCATGATGTTCTTTATGGTTTATGATATGAAATTGGTTTAGGGTTCACATGCTTTTATGTTGCTTGTAACCTAGGTTTAGGCTTGGTAACTTTCGGCCATAACAATACCAAGGACCTAGGAAGCTTGGAACTTAAACCAACATGCTCATGATGTTCCTTATGATAAATGTTATGAATTTGGTTTAGGGTTCATATGCTTTTATGTTACTTGTAACCTAGATTCAATACCTTGTAAGTTTCGGCCACTTCATGGAATTAGGGTTAGAGACCCAATTATGATTTACTATGTGTCTCACATGCTATGATATGAATTAGGAGATGCTAGTTAATGATTTCCATGCATGATTATATTTCCCTATGATATGTCATATGCTCCTTTTTGTATGCTTATGAATCATGCATGATAATAACTCTTACGATGGGCTATATGCTCAAGTATGCATGCTTTATGATATGACAAGCAAAGGCCTAAGAGTTGCTTCCCTAGTAGTTGGGACTAAGAGCACTCATTATGATATGACAAGTAAAGGCCTAAGAGTTGCTTTCCTTCTTGTTGGGACTAAGAGCACTCTTCATGATATGATAAGTAAATAAGACATGCTATTTTACTTTTTTATGTGGCTTGTACCAGGACCTTAGTGTCCAAGGGATGGGCTCCTTAATTCGCCCCTAGTATCCCAAGTAGGTTCGGGATTAGCTACCTCGTCCTAGGGATTGCGCGCATTTATGTTATGTGGTACATAGTCGGGCCCCCCTCATGTTGAGATTATGTAAGTATTATATGATATGTTTTTAAAAGACATCTTGCACCTGACATAACGCATGTTTTCAAAAGACATTTGCATATACCTTTATGATACGATATGACATGATGCTCTTTTATGATATGATATGGTATGACCTGATACTCTTTTATTTTATGATATGATATGATATGTTATGATGCTCTTTTACATGATATGATGTTTAGATGATTATGTCTCCATGCTACATGTTTATGTGATTATGCTATGATATATGGTTTTTGTGAGTAGGAAAGGATCTTACTAAACCTGTGTGCTTATAGCTTACTTTTCTTGTATCACAGATAAAGGTAAATGATGGATAAACTAAAGGAGCAGCAGGAGGGGCAAGAGATGTGTGTGGTGGTGGCTCGGCTAAGAAAAAAAAAAAAGAAGACCTGCTTATGTTATTTTATGTTGACATGAACTATGTTTACTTATGTTAATGTTTTGCATAATTACTTAGCACTTATGCATGCTTATGTTAGAAATTGATATCATGACTTCTTAAGTTGAAAATTATTCTCACATGACTATAAATGTGTAGATAATTAATTATTGTGGTTAAAAGAAAAGAAATTAAAAATATACAAATACATACTTCCGCTGCTTAGAAATAGATTTATATGCATGTATGTTTCCCGTTACATGTAGTAACCCCGCCACCTAGCAGGTGGAGGGCGGGCGTTACAAGTTGGTATCAGAGCCAAGTTAGCCTTCCCGCTACACACATCAAGCCTCCATCCTACCGCTCCAAGTAAGAATCTCTGTACTTACTCTATTTTCTTTATGCATGATAAGAAATGCTTTTAACATGCATGAACATAAGTATAACTGATATGAATTGTCTTTATGTATGATATGCGATGTTTTAATATGCACGGATATAAGTAGGGATGACCATGTACTTATGTTAGCCTTATTGTCATTTATGAAGATAGATATGGCTAGAAGACGTGGTAACAGGACCGAGGAGACAGTGACTCGACCAGATCTGACACAGGTAGTCATAGACCTCCAGCGTCAGATCACGGAACAACAACAAGTAATCACTGCTTTGATGAATTAGCAAGGAAACCCTGTCACCCCACCAGCAAATCAGAATACATTGCCCGTCATACCTACAGCTGCACCAGTACCACCGGTAGCACCTGCCCCAGTGGTCCGACAGGAGACTTACTTAATACAGTGGCTAAGGTTGAAGCCGGAGAACTTCACGGGTACTTGTGAGCCATGGGACGCCCAAGCCTGGTTCAAGATGGTGGAAAGTATAGTGGAACTGCTGGACTGGCCCATACCAGAAAAGATCAAGTGCGTGTCATTCTGCTTTTCTAGAGACGCAAGAATGTGGTGGGAAAGGGTTTAGGTCAAGAGACAAGTTAATCAGATGAACTGGGCGGACTTCGAAGCAGAGTTCTTCGAGGAGTTTTTCCATATACGGGTAACAAACCGGCATTACGACGAGTTCACCGAGTTCCGGGAAGGTGACTTATCAGTTAAAGAAGCAGTGAAGCGCTTCAACCGTCTCGCTTGCCTCTGCCCAGAGTTGGTCAGCACGGAAAGAGAAATGGTTAGACTGATGCTGAAGATGCTCCGACCCGAGATAGCTTTGAATGTGGCCGGCGGAATTAATAGACCACAGACTACAGAAGAACTGGTCAGCAGTGCCCTGATCACCGAACACTATCAGAAGGCGATGAACGAGAGTTAGAATCAAGCACAGACAGAAGGACAAAAACCTCAAGGTACCAAAGCAAGCTAGAAAGGAAACCCTAATGGAAAAAAGAAAGCAATGGAACAACACTAAAGGAGGTCCAGCGAATAAGCAACCTAAGTACCCTCAGTGTACCACTTGTGGGAAGCAACATTCCAGAGTATGCCACAAGGGTACGAGAAAGTGTTACAGTTGTGGACGGGAAGGACATATGGCCAGAGACTGCCCTACCCAGTCCCAGACACCATCCCAGCAGTATAACCAGAACAGGAGTGCCCCCTCACAGCTACACCAGATGCAAGCTGCCATTGAAGGGACTCCGATTAGCCAAGGGAGATTGGAAGCCCCGCCAGTTATGACGAATACCAGGGTTTTCTCTCTCACCAAAGAGGATGTGGCGAGTGCTTCTACAGTTGTCACAGGTCAGCTACCTATTTTCAGTCAGTATGCTAATGTGTTATTTGATACTGGGGCGACACACTCGTTTGTCTCTACACCCTTCATGGAGAAGTTAGAGATGCCACCACAAGCCTTAAATGGCAAATTCTTAACAACCCTACCTTCGGGAGAAGTAATGCCATCTACTCATATGTTGTGGGTCGCGCCCATCAGAATCGCAGGCAGAGAACTCTACTGTGATCTGATAGTGCTTGACATGCAGTATTATGATAGTATATTGGGCATGGATTTCCTGAGCAAGTACGGTGCTTCGATCGATTGCCGTAAAAGAAAAGTAGTTTTCCGACCTGAAGATGAACCGATATTCGAATTTGTTGGGGAACCAAGGAAAGAAACTGAGAGATTCGTATCAGCCATAAAAGCACAAAAGATGTTAGATAAGGGATGTACTGGATTTCTAGCACACGTAGTTGAAACAAGTCAAACCAAGGACCAGAAGTTAGAAGATGTCAGGGTGGTATGCAACTATCCGGAGGTGTTTCCCGATGAGATACCAGGGTTAGCCCCCAATAGAGAAATAGAATTTGAGATCGAATTGATTCCTGGTACTAAACCGATCTCTAAACCACCTTATCGTATGACGCCGGCTGAGTTGAAGGAACTTCAGGGACAGCTACTAGAGTTACTCGACAAGGGACTTATTCGCCCAAGTCACTCTCCATGGCGAGCTCCAGTACTATTTGTGAAAAAGAAGGATGGGTCTATGCGAATGTGTATAGACTACCGAGCGCTGAATAATGTGACAATCAAGAACAGGTACCCTCTTCCATGTATCGACGACCTGTTCGAACAATTAAGGGGTGCAACCGTGTTCTCTAAGATTGACCTAAGGTCCGGCTATCATCAAGTGAAAGTGAAATAGGATGATATACCGAAGATGACATTTCGAACAAGATACGGACACTATGAGTTCATAATTATGCCCTTCGGAGTGACAAATGCTCCTGCTGTATTTATGGATCTGATGAATCCGGTGTTTACGACATATCTCGATAAATTTGTGATTGTCTTCATTGACGATACCCTCATCTATTCAAGAACCCAAGAAGAGCATGCCAAACACTTGAATACCGTACTACAGATTCTTTGAGAGAAGCAACTATATGCAAAGTTCTCCAAATGCGAGTTCTGGCTCGATCGAGAATCATTCTTGGGTCATATTATCTCCAAGGACGGAGTAATGGTAGATCCGAACAAGATCGAAGCTGTAAGTAACTGGAGCAGGCCAAAGAATGCAAGTGAAATCAGAAGTTTTCTCGGGCTAGCAGGCTACTACAGGAAGTTTGTAGAGGACTTCTCCAAAATCGTAGCCCCTATGACCACTCTCACCAAGAAGAACAAAAAGTATGAATGGACGGATGACTGTGAGAAGAGTTTCACAGAATTGAAAAGGAGACTGACCAGTGCTCCGATCCTTACTCTTCCGGAAAGTGACAAAGGCTTCGATATGTACAGCGATGCTTCCATATTAGGACTTGGAGTTGTACTCATGCAAGACGGCAAGGTCATTGCCTACGCCTCTAGACAACTCAAAGAGCATGAAAGGAATTACCCCACTCATGACCTAGAACTAGCAGCGGTGGTCTTTGCTCTCAAAACATGGAGACATTATTTATATGGAGGCCAGTGTAAGATTTATACCGACCACCAGAGTCTGAAATATTTCTTCACACTGAAAGACCTGAATATGAGACAACGCAGATGGCTCGAGCTAGTCAAGGACTATGACTGCGAGATCTTTTATCATCTAGGAAAAGCGAACAAAGTGGCCGATGCACTCAGCAGGAAGACCTGTGCCACATGATGTCACTATTCTATGTTCGAGGACGAACTTTCTATGAGGTATGGGGTACTGTAACACCCACGAAATATTTAATCTATACATATGGGTATGCTCTTTTAGAATAAAAGGAAAATGGAAATAGAACCAAAAAGAAATAAAAAGAAAGAGAAGTTAAGTCTTGAACCATGAACCTCTCATAATAGATAAAGCTAAATTGGTGCATGATAACCACTAGAGTCATGAATTATATATGAATAGCAAAGAATGGAAATTGTAGTTAAAAGTAAGAGTATGATTAAGTAAGGGAGCAAGAGAAAATCAAGTAGCTTTCCTCCTCTTCCTCTTGGTTAAGAGAAGAAGCAAGCAAAAGACAAGTTATCTTTTTCTCCTTTCCTCTTTCTATTTTTCGTGGGAATGAATGAGGGTGAGGGAATTGAGGAATCAAGGGGATGAATGGGGACATTTTTCATCCTCATTGAGAATAAATAAGAATGAGAGAAGAGAAGGGAAAGAAAATTTTGGCTACTTCTTCCTCCTTCTTCCTCCTCCTTCTTTCTCCTTCTTCCTCCTCCACCGAGACCTAAACCTCTCCCCTCTCTCATTTCCAAAATCCAAGCTAAGGTTTTATTCCTAAGAAAACTAATTCACAAGAAGGAGTCCTCAAGATCTACTCCTCACAAGCAAGAGAAGAAAAAGGGAGAACTAGGAAGAGAAGCTTCTTCTTCCTCTTCACAAGAGTACTTTCTTTTAAGAAAAACTAAGCAAGAAGTTGTAAGTATCCCCTCACCTGTGGTACAAGTAGTTCATGTGTTCTTCCATGAGGTTAGATTGCTTAAAAACCTAGTGTTACTTCTTGAAACTTTCGGCCAAGACAAGAATGAAAGACTTAGAGAAGTTTAAGACCTAACTAAGCATGCTGACAATGTTCTTATGATATGTACCCTAGGATAGGAGGTTAGTTAATGTTCTTATGCTTGTATGCTTACTTAAAACTTAGATTCATGTTATTAAACTTTCGGCCAAGGTATGAATAAAAGACCTAGGAAAGCTTAAGACCTAAACTAAACAGGCTCACTATGTTCTTATGATAGGAGATTAGTTTGGTGTTCTTATGCTTTTATGTTGCTTAGAACTTAAATTCATGTTCATAAAGCTTTCGGCCATGATGGAAATAAATGCCTAGGAGAGGTTAAAAATTTAGTCTACCATGCTCATGACTTGCTTTATGATATGGTATGAAGAGTACATAGTGTTTTCACACTTGTATGTTGATTGGAACCTAAATGCATGCCACCTTAGGGAATTAGGGTTTCGGCCATAATAGGAATGACGACCTAGAAGTGTTTAAAATTTAAGCTAACATGCTCATGACTTTTCTTATGATATGATATGAAGCTAACTTAGGGTTCTCATGCTTGAATGTTGCTTGTAATCTAGATACATGTCTCTTTAGGGTTTAAGGGTTTCGGCCATGATGAGTTTTAGGGTCTAAGAAAGCTTAAAATCAAATCTAACATCCTCATGATTTTCCTTATGATATGATATGAAGTTAGCTTGATATTCTTATGCTTGTAAGTTGTTTAGAACTTAGTTTCATGCTCCTCAAGTTTCGGCCATAACCAAGTTAAAAGACCTAGGAAGCTTAGAACCTAAACTAAATATGCTCATGATGTTCTTTATGGTTTATGATATGAAATTGGTTTAGGATTCACATGCTTTTATGTTACTCGTAACCTAGGGTTAGGCTTGGTAACTTTCGGCCATAACAAGACTAAGGACCTCGGAAGCTTGGAACTTAAACTAAACATGCTCATGATGTTCTTTCTAGTTTATGATATGAAATTGGTTTTGAGTTCACATGCTTTTATGTTGCTTGTAACCTAGGGTTAGGCTTGGTAACTTTCGGCCATGACAAGACCAAGGACCTAGGAAGCTTGGAACTTAAATCAACATGCTCATGATGTTCCTTATGATAAATGTTATGAATTTGGTTTAGGGTTCATATGCTTTTATGTTACTTGTAACCTAGATTCAATAACTTGTAAGTTTCGGACACTTCATGGAATTAGGGTTAGAGACCCAATTATGATTTACTATGTGTCTCACATGCTATGATATGAATTAGGAGATGCTAGTTAATGATTTCCATGCATGATTATGTTTCCCTATGATATGTCATATGCTCCTTTTTGTATGCTTATGAATCATGCATGATAATGACTCTTATGATGGGCTATATGCTCAAGTATACATGCTTTATGATATGACAAGCAAAGACCTAAGAGTTGCTTCCCTAGTAGTTGGGACTAAGAGCACTCTTTATGATATGACAAGTAAAGGCCTAAGAGTTGCTTCCCTTCTTGTTGGGACTAAGAGCACTCTTCATAATATGATAAGTAAATAAGACATGCTATTTTACTTTTTATGTGGCTTGTACCAGGACCTTAGTGTCCAAGGGATGGGCTCCTTAGTTCGCCCCTAGGTCGACAGACGTAGTACGGACCTAGTATCCCTAGTAGGTTCGGGATTAGCTACCCCGTCCTAGGGATTGTGCGTATTTATGTTATGTGGTACATAGCCGGGCCCCCCTCATGTTGAGATTATGTTTAAGTATTATATGATATTTTTTTAAAAGACATCTTGCACCTGACATAACGCATGTTTTCAAAAGACATTTGCATATACCTTTATGATACGATATGACATGATGCTCTTTTATGATATGATATGGTATGACCTGATACTCTTTTATTTTATGATATGATATGATATGTTATGATGCTCTTTTACATGATATGATGTTTAGATGATTATGTCTCCATGCTACATGCTTATGTGATTATGCTATGATATATGGTTTTTGTGAGTAGGAAAGGATCTTACTAAGCCTGTGTGCTTATAGCTTACTTTCCTTGTACCACAGATAAAGGTAAAGGATGGATAAACTAAAGGAGCAGCAGGAGGAGCAAGAGATGTGTGTGGTGGTGGCTCGGCTAAGAAAAAAAAAAGAAGACCTGCTTATGTTATTTTATGTTGACATGAACTATGTTTACTTATGTTAATGTTTTGCATGAATACTTAGCACTTATGCATGCTTATGTTAGAAATTGATATCATGACTTTTTAAGTTGAAAATTATGCTCACATGCTTATAAATATGTAGACAATTAATTATTATGGTTAAAAGAAAAGAAATTAAAAATATACAAATACATACTTCTGCTGCTTAGAAATAGAGTTATATGCATGTATGTTTCCCGTTACAAGTAGTAACCCCACCACCCAGCAGGTGGAGGGTGGGCGTTACAAGGTTGGCATGAATGAATCAGCACGTGAGAAAGAGGAGTCCAATGAAATCCTACAAGTTGAAGATTGTGATGGAACTTGGGTTGACAATAATTAAGTGCAATCCTACATGGCATGAACCACCATCACAAGTTTCTAGTCTTTTGGCTATTGTTCATTAGTTGTAAATAGAGTTTATTTGTTTATTTGTATTGGGATAAATTTTATTTGAACATGAGACATGTTTCTTCTTTTGTGATTGTAATTCTTATATAAGTAACATTTTGAATGACATTGATATGGGAAATATTCTTTCTTTTGTGATTATGATTCTTTATCTTATATTTATATTGAAATCTTATACACTGGTATTAAAAGACAATAGTTTAAAAGAGAACGGTTTAAAATTGTTATTGTTGTCTATCACCCTCAAAGACAATGGTTAAAAATCATTGTCGTAGCCCCAAAAACCATTGTAACTTGTAGTGTTATTAAAAGTGCTCTGAACAACAACGATTTTAAACCATTGTCTTTTCATTCAAAGATAATAGTATAAAATTGTTGCAAAATTGTTATCTTTTCATTCAAAGATAATGATTTAAAACCATTGTCATATCCCCCGCTTTTAACAACACTGACAATTACAATGGTTTTAAAGGGACTATGACAACGAATAAAATCCGTTATCTTTTAACATTTTTATTGTAGTGACTATTAGAGGATCATTTAATAGATGCTTGAGCAGATGCATGAAATCAGATTAGCGAGTTTGCTCCTAAGGATTTGCCAGACAAGTATTCATACAACAAACCAAAGTAATGTGATCTACTTTTTGTTTTTACTCACATTGAATACTCACACTAATGCCCATCTTATAGCGCTGGGCGATAAGTATGGGCATGGCACAACAACTATGTGCCTTGGCTCAAGAAAATACTTACTAAATCAGTAAGCTTCTGTGGTAGCTGCCACGCATGCTTCTGGATGACTAAAGGAGTTGGAAGCTCAACTTCAAGAGGCTCAACAGCTAGCCAAAGATGAACTTGAGAAAACAGCCAAGCCGAGGACTGCCTTGAACACCTCTAAAGTTCAACTTCAATCAGAAATAAGTCTTTAGATAGAAATGAAGACAAAGTTGGATGAGAAGATTACAGAAATTTCCCAGATATTCGCTCGACTACAAGTATTAAAGGTTATGTAACACCATAAGATCCCTATCAATTTTATGAATTATTTTCCCATGATTAAAATAGGCTTTATGTAGATTTTTCGAAAATAAAAGGAAATAGAACCAAAAAGAGGCATAATCAAGGTTTGAACCTTGGACCTCTTGTTAGATGCATGTATGTGATAACCAGTAGCCCCGACAGGGGTGTGCTGTTAGGAAAAGAAGGGAGATTGTAGTTAAGGTGAAGGCCCTTTCACTTAGAAGGAGACTTAGAAGGAGAAGTTTGAGTTTTCTTCTTCCTTCCCAATGAGAAGATGGTTTTGCCTTCTTCCTTCATTTTGGCATAAATAAGAGAAAGGAAGGAAAATTTTCATTTTGTCTTCTCTCTTCCTCCTCCTTCCTTCCTCCACCGAATCCTAAAGCTCTCCTTTTCATTTTGCCGAATCCAAGCTAAGGGCTTTCTCTTTAGGAAAACTTCACAAGCAAGGTCCCTTCTCTTAGTGAATCAAGCGAGAGGATGTAAGTATTCCCTCACCTGCAGTACAAGTTGTTCTCGTATGCTTTATGTTTAAGGTTGTTTGAAAAAAACATAGGGATTTCCTTGCAAGTTAAGACCAAGATAAGGATTTGTGGTCACTTATGGTTGTCAAGTTTTCAATTTATGCTTCATGTAGTATTAAAACGTTTAGAATCTCACCCTTGAGTTTTCGGCCAAGATTGAATATAAGGCTTGGAGCAAAGTTTTGAAATCTAACCATGCTTGTTTATGCTTCATCATGATGTATGATCTCTTATATGTGATTAGTTTAAATTTTCATACTACATGTGGTATAAAAAGCTTAGAACCTTACCTTTAGGTTTCGACCAAGGATGGATACACGGTTTAGGGATAAGTTTTAAAACCTAATCATGCTTGTTATGCTTCTTCATAATGTATGATCTCTTATATGTGGTTAGTTTAAGTTTTCATGCTATATGTTGTACGAAAAAGTTTAGAACCCTACCTTTAGGTTTCGGCCAAGATAGAATATAAGGCTTAGAGTGAAGTTTTGAAATATAATCATGTTTGTTTATTCTCCTTCATGATGTATGATCTCTTTATATGTTGTTAGTTTAAGTTTTCATGCTACATGTTGTATTAAAAAGTTTAGAACCCTACCTTTAGGTTTCGGCCAAGATAGAATATAAGTCTTAGAGTGAAGTTTTGAAATCTAATCATGTTTGTTTATGCTCTTTCATGATGTATGATCTCTTATATGTTGTTAGTTTAAGTTTTCATGCTACATGCTGTACCAAAAAGTTTAGAACCCTACCTTTAGGTTTCGGCCAAGATGGAATATAAGGCTTAGAGCAAAGTTTTGAAATCTAATCATGCTTGTTTATGCTTCTTCATGATGTATGATCTCTTATATGTTGTTAGTTTAAGTTTTCATGCTACATGTTGTATTAAAAAGTTTAGAACCCTACCTTTAGGTTTCGGCCAAGATAGAATATAAGGCTTAGAGCAAAGGTTTGAAATCTAATCATACTTGTTTATGCTTCTTCATGATGTATGATCTCTTATATGTTGTTAGTTTAAGTTTTCATGCTACATGTTGTATAAAAAAAAAAAATTTAGAACCTTTCCTTTAGGTTTCGGCCAAGATTGAATATAAGGCTTAGAGCAAGGTCTTGAAATCTAACCATGCTTGTTTATGCTTTCTCATGATGTATGATCCTTTAATATGATTAGTTTAAGTGTTCATGCTTCTTGTTGTATTAAAAGTTTGAGAACCTTACCCTTAGGGTTCGGCCAAGATTGAATGAAAGGTTTAGGGAAAAGTTTTAAAACCTAACTATGCTTGTTTATGTTTCCTCATGATGTATGATTCTTGATATATGGTTAGTTTAAGTTTCCATGCTTCATGTTGGGTTAAAAACCTAGAATCCTACCTCTAGGTTTCAGCTAAGTTATGATTTAGGTTTTGTAGGAAGATCAAAACCCTAACCATGCATGATAATGACTTCTTATGATGTGATATGGATTTTATGTCACCATGTTATATGTTATGTACACTTGTGCCATCATGTTATGTTTTCTCTATGATATGCTAAATGTTATGTGCACTTATGCCATCATGTATGTTTTCTCTAGGAAATGCTATATGTTATGTGCACTTTATGTCATTATGTTATGTAAGGCTTATGTATGATGAAAAGCCTAAGAGATGCTTCCCTTAAGTTGGGACTAAGAGAACTCTTCATGAGATGACAAGAATATGATATGCCATGATATGACAAGAACATGATATGCTATGATATGATATGAAACATGATATGTTATTTTACTTTGTATGGCTTGTACCGGGGATGGGCTCCTAAGTTGCCCCTAGGTCGATGGTCAAAGAAACGAGCCTAGTAAGGGATGGGCTCCTAAGTGCCCCAAGGTCGATGGTCAAGGAAACGAGCCTAGTTCCTAATACGTTCGGGATTAGCTACCTCGGATCTATTTAGGATGTGCGCAAATTCATGTATGTGGTACAAAGCCGGGCCCTTATGATGAGATTATGTTCAAGTATTTATATGATATATATGTTTTCAAAGGACATCTTGCATATACTCATTTCATGATACATGTTTTCAAAGGACATCTTGCATATGCTTATTCATGCTAAATCTTTTCTTTATGTTTTAGTAAGATGTTTATTTTTGAAAAATATGTCTATGATGCCTAGATGATCATGCTACTACTTTATGTATGAGCTCTCACATGCTATATTATGATTTTCTTACATGAGTATGACTCTACTTTATGCTAGCATGCAAATTTATTTCTAGTTGTTGGTTAAATGAACATGTCACCACTTTATGTTTAGATGCATGATTTATGTTTTGTGAGTAGGAAAGAATCTTATTAAGCCTATGTGCTTATAGTTTAATTTCCCTTGTACTGCAGACAAAGGAAAAGAATGGTTGAACTAAAAGGGAGCAGCAGGAAGGGCAAGAATGTGTGCGGCAGTGGCATGGTGGAATAGATCTACTTATTGCTTCTATGTTCTAAAACTTTACGTGTGATCTTATTTTGCTATATAACGTTTGATGGATGATATTTATTGGTGTTTACTCACTATGAATTTATGTTTTCATGTTCCCTGATAGTATGCTTTATTCAAGTAAAATGTCATGCATCATGTAGCAAGTAGTAGATGTTAGATCAAGTTATGAATGTTAATACATGGTTCACAAGATATGTTTGGATATATGCTCTATGATAATGAACATGCTTCTATGATAACATAATCATATGCTTTAGTTAGTTAATTTGTTTCAAAGGAAAGAAAAAAAAAGATTTATTTACTTCCGCTGCCTTATATGCATGTATGTATGTTTCAAGTAACCCCATCCTTTCCCCCTTTCTGAGTGATGGAAAGGGCGGGCGTTAGAGGTTACCCACGCCACCGAGCTAGCAGCCAAAGAGTCCAAACTAACAACTCAACGCGATGAGCAGGACTCCCTGCACTCGGATCTAACAACTACTCAAATTGGATTAATAGCTATACAGATGGAGTTGGCCAACTATCGGGCTAGGGAGGACGAGTGCTTTGAGGTGAATAAAAAAGATCTATTTGGGGCACAGAATTCAATGCACCCATTGCCCGCTCCATCACCAAAGCACTTCTCATTAGAGCGAAGGATAAAATGGAGCAATTAAAAGAAAGTAATACTTGACTTCCGATCCCCCTATGGACTTTTTGGATCTCAAAAGGTAGCTAATAGTGGTCCATCTAACATGTTTCCAAACCTTGCATAATTTACATTGTTTTTTTCTGTGTTGTTTTTAGTTACTGAACCAAATACGTGTATCCATTATAAATACAACTGAATTCTCCCTTGAATGTCTTTGCTATGAATTATAGCTATTCAATCATTTATATATATACTAAATATATAGCAGTCTAACTGGGAAAAAACTCAAACAAAACAAAATAAGAATTTAATCAGGGAAACATCAATCCTCTTAGGTTTCCTCTGGAGTAAAATTCATCCAACCATTAAGGATGAATAGGAGTATTACCTATTCAGAATGAAACTTGGTTGATATTTTACTCAAACTCTCGAATTGGTTTGACACAATTCTGGCCAGGTTGGTCTACTCATTTTCCTCTCGAACGAGTTGTCAAAACTCACATGAGCTTATGGATAGTCAGGATTTGAAAAAGGTTACACAAAAAATCAGGTTTACCTTGATATGAGCACCGACACTTTGAGAGAATTGCTTGTCGAATCAGTTACGATAGCATGCTTCTGATTGGTGCCACGTGTGTGTTCATCATTACGAGTATACGCTTTCCCCTATACATACCATTTTGTCTTCATCATCCAACAATCTAGAATATAACCCATCTTTTTGTTATTGCCATCTAATGACTCTGCTTGATAGGCGATCTTAACAACTTTCTATAAAAATTTTACAGAAAACCCTAAGGTTTCTACTTTTTCTCCTTCCTCAGTATTTTTACACTTTTTGTTTCTCTCATCTTCTTGTTTACCATGGTTGAATCTCATTCGTGGTACAACCAATGCTCTTCCAACTTTACTATTGAGGACGCCTATGACTTGACCATCAACAATGGACTTTCTTCTTACATAGTTATTCCTATCGGTCAAGCTCGCCTTCATCTTCCCCCGCTGGAGAGTATTGCTATCTTTAGAGAACAGGTCGTAGCCGGACTTCATGCCCCCCTTCATCATTTCTTTATTTATGTTAGCCAATATTTTGGCATTTCACAACATCAACTTATTACCCAATCTCTTTGCATCTTAAGTGGTGCTGTCATTATTTTTTGCTTGTTAATATTCCTCTTTCTCCTCATTTGTTCCACTATTATTTCTTCCCCCGATAAATAGAGGATGGTTTATTTCATTTTCAAGCTTGCCCTAAGGTGATTTTGTTCAATAGGATTCCAGCATAGAAGGAAGGAATGGAAAGATAAATATTTTTTATACACCTTCCGAGCTCTTTGTCCTATCCCATAACCTGGTAGCCAAACCTTCCCCCTATTCCTGACTTGGGTAACCTTCACATATACCTAATCAATCCTTCACCAAGCCCTAGATCAACTAAGAGGTTTAAAGTTTAGCTTACCCGAGTTGACTATAGATGGTTTATTATATGTTTTTGGGCTCACTCCGGTTAACCTCAAGCTAAGCGCCACCTTTGATAAGAAAAAATCTTTAACTTTCATTAGTCATTTGCTATCCCCTAGACAACTATTATAAAGATTTCTAATTACTCACTTATTTTTACAGTGGAGGCTATTACTCCATCTTTCCTCTTCAAAATCACTTAGATAACAAAAGAAGCTTTAAACCGAATAGGCAAGAACCTACTTAAGGAGCATTAGCTTGGATAGGCCTCAGCCTCTGTTGGTCTACTCCCTCCATTAGAACCTTCCTGTAGTTCATCCTCCAACTCTATAAATTTGGATGATCCTCTCATAATTAAGGACAAAAGGCCCCAAGCAGAAGCTACAGGTCCAGATATACCTTAGCAACCCATCACCAAGCGGGATCCTTTTGCTTTGGCTGAGGTCTCCTTTGCTCGAGGTAAATAGCCTAGATCTCAAAAACATAGTCACTCTCATTTTACAATTGATATGATTAGGCCAAGCATTCTTATACCTATGTCTCGTGTAACCACCCCAGCTATCAGGGCAATCGAGACAATGCCAGCCCCTCTACCCACTCAGCCAATTCTGCCACAAGCCTTGAGCGTTTCTTCAACTACCCCCCGCTCCAAATAAACCCCTAGTACAAGATCGGCCGGTCATACATCCTCCAAATGATCAGTACTTGAGCAAAGTCCTAGGCCAGTCGGGCAATATTAGAATCTTTACCCATTCAACAAACTTCTGTTCATTCATAGCCAATTGGGATCCCTCTTGCTCTTCCTTCCAGGCCTACTTCTCCACTAGCTCCCAATGTCGTTTCAAGCAATCTTATGGGTTACCATCCCAACAAGGGCTAGATTCCACTTCTTTCTCATCCTATGGGATACCTAAATTGAAGGGTCCATTAGCCGAGTCATGGGTGCAAGCACATAAACAAATACAAGGGACCATTATATCAGAGTGTGCTAATTAGCACACTCAAAATGCTACTATGGTGAGTCCATGACTAAGTCTTTTTAAATTACCTTTGTGAACTATAACTTTATCATTATTCTATTCACTTCTATACTTTTAGGCTACATTTAGGCTAACTGGTCATGGACTTAGAGTGAGTCAACAAGATTCTAAAAGGTTGAGTAATGGAATTAGAGGCAATCGCCTCCATTCTGTATACTGCAATGATCAACTTACAAAAATAAGTTGAAGTTCAACAAAATGAAGCTGAAGTACGAGATGGGATTCTTTCAGAATTGGAACAGGCTTTGAAGGAGTCCTAACAACTGGTGGGTTCTCAATAGAGAGATAAGCAACAGTTGGAACTCTTATTACAATTTAATGAGTCTAAACTTCAAGTAGAGAGCACACTGAGAGATAAAGCCCTTTCTGACCTAGCTTACAAAACTACTTTACTAGAAGAATTAGCCCTCTCATGTGTGTTTAGATCTCCTGAACTGCTCTAGGAATTATCCATGAAGAACTTATTGATATTGGAACAACAAAGGGAATTAGGCGCCCGAGGCTCCCAAATAGGATCATTGCAAGTAGAACTAAATTCTACAAAAGCTGAACTGGCCAGCTACAAAGTGGAGGACATGCTTCAAGAGCTATCCTCGAAAAACTTATTGCTTCTGGAGCAACAAGGGGAATTGAACATGCGAGCGACCTAGATTGGATTATTACAAGATCAACTGAACTCCGTACAAACTGAGCTGGCCAATTATAAGGCAGGGGAAGCTAAACACCTTGAAGTTGGAAAGAGAGCATATCTAGATTCCGTCTTATTTAAAAGAAACTTAGCTAAGCAACTTTCAGGCATGTTCAACCATGCGGTTGAAGGAGTTATTCAACAACTATGGGAAGGTGGTTATCTATCAATAGAACCCTTAGAGAATTTATAGACTAACATTGGCTTCTTAACAAGCTTCCGGTAGAATTTTTTAAGCAAATTTGACTGATATTTTCAATGCTATGCTCCCTAGCATGTAATCGTACATAATTGTTGGAAGGAATGGAAGTTAACCACTAAGATATTCTAAAATATGAATTTAGGTTGTGTCAAGATTTCCTTAAATAAGTTTAAATGATACCTATTTTTCTTGCATATCTTCAGAACTACCCGTGCTTCTCATCGAATAAATTCCCATGAATGTTCCTCATGTAATATATATTAATCAACTTAATAAGCCATGCTAGCTATTAACACTAAGCAGAATAATCTTGCCAAATAGTGTATCATGTTATAATAGAACTCCTGGCTAGTTAAAATCTCGGTGAGACATTAACGTCGAATAGAAGAAATCAAGCTCAGTGATTACCATCCCCTACTATATTTATGATCTAGCCTCCGGAGTAACTTCTCCTAATATACTCTCGAGCAAAATAATTAGGTCAAATAATGTAATGCAATCCTTATAGAAACATTTCATAATTGATTGGCCAAGCTGAGTAATGAGCTAAGAAAGAATTTAATGCCAAGCATAATAATCAGGTCGAATAATGTAATGAAATCCTTATATAAACCTTTCACAATTGATTGGTTGGGATGAGTAATGAGCTGGGCGAGAACTTAATGCTGAGCATAATAATCCGGTTGGATAATGCAATGAAATTCTTACAGTTAAAATCCATCCAGAATATGTGCTCACTTATAACCTAGCCAACGACTCAGAAACTAGGTATATAAGGACTAATAATTTTCCTCCTCACTTGCCATACCAAATTATAATATTGAGTGAGATACCAATACCGAATGGGAAATTCAAAGCTAAACAATTTGAGGGTTTTAGGACTCACCCGATCATTAAGTCGGGGCTATAATCTCTGGAATTATCTGAGTCGCGAGTACATGCTCCCTTATAACCCGACTGAATGGTTCGAGAGTTTATCATAACCCAGACTTGAAGCTACTTTAGATTTATTTGATTCATGAGAGCATGCTCACTTATAACCCGACCAAACAGTTCAGGAGTTTATCATGACCCAATCTTTAAGCCACTCTGAGCTGTGAGAGCATGCTCGCTTATAATCCGATCGAATGGTTTGGGAGTTTATCATAACCTGGTCTTTAAGCTGCTCTAGATTTGTTTGAGATAGAGAGCATGCTCACTTATAACCCGACCAAACGGTTCAGGAGTTTGGGACTCTCCCAATCTTTAAGCTACTCTGGATTTATCTGAGCTGCGAGAGCATGCTCGCTTATAACCTGACCAAAAAATTTGGGAGTTTAGGACTCGCCCAATCTTTAAGAAGCTTTGGATTTATCTGAGCTGCAAGAGCATGCTCTCTTATAATCTGACTAAATGGTTCAAGAGTCTAGGACTCGCTCGATCTTTAAGCCACCCTTGATTTATTTGAGCCACAAGATCATGCACGTTTATAATCCGACCGAATAGTTCAGGAGTCTGGGACTTGCCCGGTCTTTAAACAACTCTGGATTTATCTGAGCCGAAAGAGCATGCTCACTTATAACCTGACCAAAAGCTTTAGGAGTTTAGAACTTGCCCGATCTTTAAGCTGGGGGCTATAATTTATAACTTATAAGAATCTTCAGATAAGTTCGCCTGCATTCTCATTAATTAAAAGAAATTTTAAAAATACACAAGTAAATTATGAGCATACTTGTCAGACCTATTAGGGTTGTAAATGATTTGCATTATAGGGCTGGTCTAATCTTTAACCTTCTGCATCTTCAAGGTAGTAAGAGCCTGAGGTGTGCTTTTGTACCACTCTGTAAGGTCCTCCCCACCATAGCTCTAGCTTGTTTACTTCTTCAACGGGCTTCACCCGCTTCCAGACTAGATCGCCAACCTAAAAAATCAAGGGATAACTCTTTTATTGTAATTTTATCTCATCCTTTGTCGGTGCACTGTTAACTGAGCCATCGCTTGGTCTCTGACTTCCTCTATCAGATAGAGCTCCATTAAGTATAGACCAGTATTCTCTTCATCATTCAACCATCTCCGATCAGATTCCACGCCTACTTCAACCGAGACCACTGATTCACCGCTATAACCAGGTGAAATGGGGTGATACCTGTCGCCTCTCAAGGGGTCTTATGATATACCCATAGCACGTTGGGGAGTTCATTGACCCAACTTCCTCTAACATGGTTTAATTTAGTTTTGAGGCCTTTGATGATCTCCTTGTTGGCTACCTTTGCTTGATCGTTACTCTAAAAGTACGCCATAGATGTAAAGGCATGTGTGATAATGTAACTCAAACACCATTCTTTGATTTTTTTTTTTTTCTATCCTGGAATTGCCTTCTATTATCTGAAACTAATTTATATGGAAACCCAACCTGCAAATAATATGCTACCATAAGAATTTGATAACCATCTATTCAGTTATCCTGGTTAATGGCTCTCCACCCATTTAGAGAAATAATTTACCGCTACTAGCAGAAATCTTCTCTGAGCATGTGCCAAGAGGAAAGGACCTACTATATCCATACACCACTAATCGAATGTACATGAAACAATGGAAGTTTTCAGCAACTTCATAGGAGTGATGAGAGATATTCTGATATTTTTGATAAGATAAATAGGTTCTTACTAGCTAGGCAGCATTAGCTTATAGAGTGTGCTGAAAATACCCGGCTAGTAATACCTTCCGAGCAAGAGACCGCCTGCCCGCATGACTTCCATAGGAACCTTGATACATTTCCTATAAAATGTATTGTATGCCCTCCGACCCTATGCACTTGAGAAAAGGATATGAAAAGTCCACTTATAAAGTTGATCACCAATCAAAGTGAACCAACTAGCTCTCTTCTTAATCATATGCGCCAGCTCTCCCTCGGCTGATAAACTGCCCTACTATAGAAATAATATAATTAGGGTTCTCTAATCACTCTGTAACTCCAGGTTGGTCTGTCTTTCAATGTAGGCTACTAATAGTGTCTGCTCTACTAGCCTGTCTATATTCCAGGGAATGATGGGTGAAGCTAGCTTGTCCAGGTCATCCGCCATTTGATTTTCTGATCGAGGAACCTTCTGGATAACTACCTCCTGGAACTCCGCTCTAAGTTTCTCAAATGATTCCGTATAGAGCATAAGCTACTCATTATTAAGTTTAAAATTGCCCGATAACTGTTATGCAACAAGTTGGGAGTCGAAATAAATTAAAACCCGAGCGGCGCCCACATGCCTTGCTGCTTGCAAGCTTACAGGCCAGCTATCAATGCTTCATATTCAGCCTCATTGTTGATGGCCTGGTAATTCTATCTTCTCGGGGGGATATCATAAGAATACTTATTCCACTATCCTGCTAAGTGGAGGATCCACCCACATATATTTTCCAAGTCTCCTCCAGCTAGGGATTTTGAACCTCTGTTAGAAAGTTTGCTGCTCGGGGTTGATACTGTATAGCATTCTCACTGAGCTCGGTGGTCGACTTGATTAACCTTCCAGAGGCCTCAGGGTTGGCAAGTTCTTGGCCCAAAGTACTGTTAGTGAGTACTATGATCTGATGAGAAAGGAAATAAGGATGTAATCTCTGAGCAGCTAAAACTAATCTATAGGCTAACTTCTTGAGTGTGGTATAATAACACTCGGCTCCTTTTATTTAATGACTTAAAAAATATACAGGTTATTGCTCCTTCCCCTCTTGCCTTACTAATATTGACCCAATCACATGATCATTAGCTGACAAATACATCCATAGTGTCTCGCCCGCTATGGGCTTGGCAAGTATAGGTAGGGCAGATAGGTAATTCTTTAGCTCCTCAAAAGCTTTATTGCTGCTGGCATCCAAATTGGAATTTAGTCACTCGATAGAGTATCTTGAAAAAAGATAGGCTTCGATCGATTGACCGGGAGATGAAGTGAGAGAGAACGGTGATTCAACCTATCAGTCTTTATGCCTCCTTCAGATTATGCAGAGGAGCCATATCTTGAAGCACCCGTACCTTACTCGGGTTGGCCTCTATTCCCTGCTCGGTCACAATATAGCCCAAGAATTTGCCGCTCTTGGCTCTAAATAGGCACTTATTGGGGTTGAGCTTTAATCCATGCTACCTTAGAGTTTTGTAAGTTTCTTCCACATCTGCACATAGATCGGTCGTTCCAAGGGACTTAATGAGGATGCCATCCTTTTACACTTCCATGTTCTTCACGATCTACTTCCAAAAGACCTTATTCATGAGTTGTTAGTAGGTAGCCCCTACATTCTTCAGTCTGAATGACATAACATTATAACAATAAGTACCCTCGATAGTTATGAAACTGACCTTCTCATAGTCATCCTTGGCGAACAAAACTTAGTGATATCCCTAGTACGCATCCAGCACATTGATAAACTCGCACCCAAAAGTGGAATCCACCACCTGATTGATGTGAGGTAGTGAATAATAATCTTTTGGACAGACCATGTTAAGATCTCTAAACTCGATGCAGACCCACCATTTATTTTCTAACTTTGATACCAAGACCACATTGGCCAACCAACTTGGAAATTGAACTTCATGAATGTAGCCAAGCTCCAATAACTTGTTCACCTCATATTTGATGATCTTATTCTACTTGGCCCCAAAATCTCATTTTCTTTGCTTAATCGGTCGAGCATCTGGATATACATGAAGCACATGCTCTATGACCATTGGTGATTATTACGATTCCGCAAGTGCACGAATTCGTCGTCAGTAATTTAAAAGATTGTCGAACCCACAAGGATTGGTTATAAGCACTAGTGAAGGCATACTTAGGATTAGCTACACTATCAATGGTTGTAAGTAATCTAAGAGAAAAGATCAGGAAGCGATGAATGAGAACTAGCAACGAGAGGAAATCAACCTGGTTAATGAAGAGTTCTAGGAGTTCGGTTTCACTGTGGTGGTATTGATGTTTCTCATACTATCCTATACTCATTATCCTTCGGTATGCATTCGCTGGAAGCTAAAGCAACTATCTTTGAGCGCTAGACAAAGACAATCCCTACGAAATCCTGTCACGGTTAACCCCTATCACTAGGGCATCTCGGTAGATCGCAAGGACACGACTCTTACTGATGTTATCAAAGATAGAATTAAGAAGATACGTTTGGTCACTTACTTCCTTGGGAAAGAGTCACCTCTCCTTTCGAGGAAGTACCCTAGATGTCCGTGAACGGGTTACCCCTGTCACTAGGGCCCCTTGGGTGTACGATCTAAGGTATCCCCTCTACGAGGTTGGCAATTCCTGCACAATCAATCAACATGACAAAGAGATCGAGGACTCAAAACAAAGAAAGTGAAATCATTCAATGAATATAAACATGTTATGAGTTTTACATCAAACCAATCCACAATTACTCCCTCGTCCTAGAACAAAGACTCTACTCCATAGACGCTAGAGAAGAACCCGAAGACATGGTGAATCTAAACATAAAATCCTAAAAAGCGAAGAGAGAAAAAAGAAGTATGCTAATCCAATGACGATGAGTGATCTCCGGATCCAATCCTTTGCTTTTGGAGTTGAGGTGGTGATGGAAGGTCGCTGGATCAATTTCCTGGATGGTGTGGAGCGGCACCCGAATGAATCTTCTCTTGATGGCTCGCCTCTCGGCTCTCCTCCCTTGGAAAAGGGGTTAAAACCCCTTTTATAATCTAGGGCACGGCGCGGCGGCACGATCGTGCAAGGATAGCACGGTCGTGCCCTAACTGGGCTCTGGATGCGCTGAACGGTCATGCCAATTGGCACAGCCATGTGATGCTGGGGCTCGATTCCTGGGGACATGGGTGTGCAGGGTTGCATGGCTGTGTTCTTCTTGGCCTCAGTCATGGGGTGCATAGCTGTGCAGGGTTGCACGACCGTGTTCTGATCTGCCTTTGGTTTGGCCGCACGACTGTGCAAGGGGGCACATGGTCGTGCACATCTTCCCTTCTGTTTGATCACACGACTATTCAAGGTTTGCACGGCCGTGTTCTCTGGCTTGCTCTGGTGTGTCGACAAACGTCGTTTTCACTCCGAAAGTTGTCTCTATCAACACAAAACCAAACAAAGAGCAGATATCTGTACAAAAGAGTATCTATGATGAATATACGATAAAAGAGGCGATCAAACAAAGAATACGTACGTATAAAGTAAGCGAATTTGCATAAAAGCATGCATAAACCATCATAATATTTAGGCACATCACACCCCGAGACTTGAACCTTTGCTTGTCCTCAAGCAAAACACTACAAACTATGTTCATGAGCGCCTGGCAGTGTTTCTTAATCCCTAGTGCATTCGCCTAACTCTATCAACTAGTTTCATTAATAAGCATGATTGTGAAGTTACCTAAGTATGACCTAAGCATAAGTTCTTTGTGCTCGGTGCAATAAGTAGCTCAAACTCTTCAAGTTTCAATTCTTTGTCCTAGTTAAGTCGTCATACGATTGAGTTCCTAATGTTCCCAGTGATAGACACTTACCTGCCACACACTTGGTTCATTTTCCTTAAATTCACAAGGTCTCAAAGGATACTTCTCGGAATCAAGAGAAACATAACATTCATTTCCCCATTAACCTAACTCAGTCTCAAAGGGATGAATTGTTAGTTTCCACTCATGATAACTATTTTTTATCCCTTATTTTTTTTATATATTTTTTTTGGTGTTGTGTAGCACTAATCACACATGCGGGATGCATATGTTGGGATTTAGATTTTTCCAAATGAGCTTTCATGATCCGAGGTTGTCTAGTAACCAAAATGTAAGTAAGAAATCCCCATGGGAACACAAGTACTAACCAATTCGGATGAATCATAACTATTCCAAAAATATTTCTACTATTCAATCTTAAGTACTTAGGTGTAGTGTAAATAAGATCCTTAAGGTTATGCCAAAACTTATACGAAACTCCGTACAATACTTAGCTTATTTCATGCTACTAGAGATAGAGAAAAGAGATACACCAAACATACTAACACTATCTTGACAACTCATAAACTAAGAAAATGCTAGTCATTTTGCTATTGGACAAGTAGTAGAAAAAGTAGAAGGTTTGATGTTCTCAAATATGCCACAAAACTAGAAATGCAAAATAATAAAAACATGAAATAAGAAAAATGTAGAAAACAAACTAAAAATAAAAATATGCAAAGAAGAAGGAAAATGCAAAAAGAAAAGAAAACATGAAGACTCTCCTAAGGTTGTGTAGACAGATACAACACCCCCCAGACTTAGACATTTCGTCGTCTTGATGAAATCAAAATGGTCGATGAGGTCGAATGTCAGGGAGATCTGGAAGCTCAGGATAAATCTTAACCACCCATCTTAAATCCCTTACCTGTTTATGGTATGCAAACAAATCATCAATATTACTCTAAAAGTTCCTCATATACCACCTAAATTCTTCGTTCCAAACCATTCTCTTTCTATGGGCCTCCATAAATTCAAGCATTGATGTGCATAACTCTCTTTCGCTTTTAAAACAGTCTTATAGTTGTTTAAACTACTCATCCTCCATGTAAAAATTCCTAGTAAGTAATCCATTATTTTGTTCAATATCATGATGAAGAGAGTCAATGATAAGACCAAACTCTTGAAAATGAAATCGCAAAACATCCCGACTAACCGAAGGCACCTCTTCATGAAGGGAGTTTGGAGGTGGTCCAATCTGTTGCCTTGCTAGAGTCAAACACCAATTCTCCTTAACATGGATTATAGTTAAAGCCGAGTTGGGCAATCTAATGGGAAAACTATCCTTAATTACAAGACTATACCCAAATTCCTCCTGGCGAATCAAACGAGTGGTTAAACAAAAATTTCGATCCATTCAAGAAACATCTTCAATCATATCAAGACCACTCAAGTCATAGCCCAATACTACTGCAATGTGAGTAAGCAAGCCACCTAAAATAATGGGGGTAGGGGATGAAGTTTTCCCTAATTTTACCAAGTGCTTCAAAAAGAAATATCCTAATTAATAGGTACATTTTCTACCATTCCCCATAAACAATACAAGTCCGAAAGCCTTACAATTCCATCCTTATCACCCCTTCCAAATATCATGTTTCTCATCATCATATATACATATCAAAAGATTGGGTTAACAATAATACTACCATTAGAAATGTGCGGATTAAACCTAGACTCTCCACCAATTTGCTCCCACAAATTTGATTTTTCAAAAGAAGGCAGGATTATGTATGCTCCGTCCCTAGGCAAATCATAGCATATATTAAGATCCTCAAGACTCCATTCATAGTAATCATTAAATAAATGAAATTTTAATTTACCTCCTCCTTGAACATTATCAACAGAAAAGGAGCTTAAAATTTCCAAGACAATATGAGGGAAGTCGGGTACCTTAAGGACATTATGCTAGACCAACCTATTCTATCAAGAAACCAATCAATATCATTTCCAAACCCCAATGCTTTTAAGGTCTCTCGGTCCATAAATCTAGTGCTTAGAATGGAATGTTTAGATAAAGAATGAAAACAGTGCAATTGATCATCATTAGAGAAAATAATACCAAAGTTGTTCGATATACCTTTGAAGAGTGCATTTTCCTCGTTTGAGACGACCAACACTTCTTTTCCTTTCCTTTGACAAGAGTTCCTTCTTGCGAAGTCCGACATCATGGATGATCGATTGGAATAAGATGAACGTGGGGGAGGAGTGGCAACACCTTGGGGAGTTGGAGGAAGAGAGGAGAGAATGGAGGTGTGGGGGAGAAAACGGCAGCACGGGCGTGCAAGTCCGCACACCCGTGCCCTAATAGAACAGGGGTGTGGGTCGGGCCGTGCAAGGGTGCATGACTTCTCCATGGCACGATCGTGACAATTGGCACGACCCCCTCTTCTCTCCACTCGGCCGCAGTCGTACGACCGTGCTAATTAGCACGACCCAGATCTTCCCCTCCTTTGGTCTTGTCTCACGGCTGCGCCAATTGGCATGGCCTAAGCTTTCTCCTTCTTTGGCAGTCTCACACGGCCATGCCAATTGGCACGGCCTGTGTCCTTCCTCCCCCTGCACAAGCTGCACGGTCGTGCAGTGCTACACGGCCCGTGGCCTTCATTCTTCTGTTGGCTTCGCACGACCATGTGGGGTCGCACGGCCGACTCCTTTAGGCTCACGGTGACTCACCTTTCGCTCTTTTGGTTCCTCCGACGCCGAAACGCTCATGAAATGCTCACGGCCAGCTCGTGGGGGCTCTGCACATCCTGAAAACAAATACCCAGAAATAAAGAAATAATAATAAAAAAATGCTCGACTCAAACTCACTAGAGAAATGAAACGACAAAAGGAATGACTTGGGTTACCTCCCAAGAAGCGCTTATTTTATGTCTTTAGCTCGACCCCATTTTAACTCATTCAGGTGGACTTGGATCTGAGAAGTATATCAGCATATCTTCTTCTGCCGGCACATCGTTGAGGTATTTTTTTAAATGCTGGCCATTTACTTTAGATTCCCCATGCTCCTTGCTCCAAATGTCAACATCACCAAACGGATAGACCTTTTGACTTGGAATGGTCCCGTCCATCTTGATTTTAACTTCCCAGGAAAGAGTTTCAATCTTGAATTAAACAGCAGTATTGAGTCCCCTTCCTCAAATTCTCTCCGCATGATATGTTGATCATGCCATCTCTTTGTTCTCTCTTTGTAGGATTTGGCATATTCGTAGGCATCCATCCTTAATTCATCAAGCTCATTTAATTAGAGTTTCCTCCTGTCTCCCGCTAGCTTTAGGTCAATGTTAAGCTGCTTTATCACCCAATAAGCCTTGTATTCTAATTCTACTAGAAGATGACATGGCTTTCCGTATACTAGTCGGAATGGGGTCATACCAATTGGAGTCTTGAAAGTAGTACGGTATGCCCATAAAGCATCATCCAACTTCAATGACTAGTCTTCTCGGGAAGTGGACACAGTCTTTTCTAATATTGCTTTTATCTCTCGATTGGAGATCTATGCTTGTCCATTGATCTGGGGATGGTAGGGTGTTGCTACTTTGTGGCTAACTCCGTATTTATTTAGTAAATTTTCAAATTATCTTTCATTGAAGTGCGAACCCCCGTCGCTAATAACTGCCCTTGGTATACCGAATCGTGGAAAAATCACCTTTTTAAACATTTTAATTACTATTTTGGCATCACTGGTAGGAGAAGCTATGGCTTCCACCCATTTCGACACATAATCCACTGCCACCAAGATATAATTGTTTCCACATGATGAAGGAAAAGGCCCCATAAGTTCTATTTCCCATACATCGAACAATTCTACTTCAAGGTTGCAATTTAGTGGCATCTCATTTCTACTAGTGATGTTCCCGGTCTTCTGACATTGGTCGCAGGACTGCACGAAATTCTTCGTGTCTTTAAATAGACTTGGCCAAAAAAATCCTGCTTGTAAAATTTTTGTAGTTGTTCTTGACACGCCCAAATGTCTGATGTAGGATGATGAGTGACAGTGAAATAAAATGTCCTTGATTTCATCTTTTGGCACACACCTTCGGTAGATCGTATCTCCGCATTTCCTAAAAAGTAGTGGTTCCTCCCATATGTAGTGTTTGACGTCTGAGGAAAACTTTTTTCTTTGCTGCCAGGTGAAGTTTGGGGGAAGTACTCCACTTGCAAGGTAATTAACAAAATCCACATACCAAGGAATTCTCTCAGAATTTACTGCCAACAAGTGCTCATTAGGGAAAACATCATTTATGGGTGGATCAAAATCTACGTCTTTTTGCCCATTCATGTAATACCCCGCCCCTTCCTGCTTAAGCTGACGGGGGTTACTTATCTTTTCTTCTTAAAACAGCGGAAGTCTTATCTATAGTATATATTTTTTTCTTTAAACTTTTCTTTTACTTTTCAAATCATCATCACTAACTACCTATCATATGAGTCACATAACATGCTTAACATAAATTTAAACCATAATACTAAAGAGCATGATGAAGTGTCATAGAGTCATAAAAGAACAACATGAACATAATTCTTATTAACTAGAAGCAAGTCTTTCTCTTTAGTCAAGTCACTACTACACATGTCCTTCTTGCCCCCTCCTGCTGCTCCCTTAGTACATCCATTTTTTGCCCTTATCTGTGGTACAAGGAAAGTAAGCTGTGAGCACTCAAGGCTCAGTAAGATCCTTTCATACTCTCAAAAACCGTATGGCATAAATAAAACTTCAAGACATAAAGCATAAAGACAACTCATCATATCATGTATAGAAGCATCATATTATAACATAATCGTAAGGTATCAATGGCATATCCTAATAAAGTCATAAAGTGCATTCTAGCATAACATAATCATGATCATAACATATCATAACATAATCATAAAGTTCATCCTAACATAACATAACATAATCATAAGCATCATGGTATACCGTAACATAATCATAATGTGTTATGCGAGATGACTTTCAAAAACATGATTCATGCAATAATATATGCAACATGTCCTTTGAAAAACTTATTACTTACATACTTAAACATAATCATAATCATAACATGGTTAGGGCCCCGGCTTGTACCACATACATAAATGCGCGCGTCCTATGTAGGTCCAAGGTAGCAAGTCTTGAACCCTACAAGGCATACATACTAGGCCCGTTTCTTAGTCCATCGACCTAGGGGCACTTAGGAGCCCATCCCTAACGAGGCCCGTTTCTTAGTCCATCGACCCCGGGGTGCTTATGGAGCCCACCCTTGGTACAAGCCATATAAAGTAAAGTAGCATGTCATACATATCATGGTTCTTATCATTTCTTGCACATCGTATTTCTTATCATATCATACCATATAGAATTTGGGCACACAGCTCATCATAATGGTATGTAAAATTTGGGCACACAGCACATCATAAATACATGCAGAGTTTGGGCACACAGCTCATCATAAATAGCATGCAAACTTGGGCACACAGCTCATCATATATATCATGCATAAATTGGGCACACGGCTCATCATAAATAACACACAGCATAGCATAAGGTTTTCCATCATGTATAGATCATTAGTGTGCATAATTAAACATAGAAGCATAACAATCTCATAAAACATGGCATATAAGATACATGGGAAACATAATTAGATTTCTAACCCTAATGTCTTATAGTGGCCGAAACATATAGTTGGGTTTTAGGTAAAAACTCCATACCAACATGTGAACCCTAAACAAGTATCATTTCTTATACCATAAGAAAAACACCATGAGTAAGTTTAGATAGAGTTCTAGGTTTCTTAAACTTACAACTTATCATGGCCGAACCTTATCAAGCATACATTGGGTTAAAAATTATCATTCAAGCTTGTGAACCCTAAACAACTTTCATAGCAATTATTTCAAGGAACAACATGAGCATAGTTGGGTTAGGTTCTAAGTTTCCTAGGCCCTTAAACATAATGTGGCCGAAACTTGTAGGACTTAAAGCTAGGGTTCAAGTGTCATAAAAGCATGAGAAACTTAAACAACTTTCATAGCAATTATTTCAAGGAACAACATGAGCATAGTTGAGTTAAGTTCTAAGTTTCCTAGGCCCTTAAACATAATGTGGTCGAAACTTGTAGGGCTTAAAGCTAGGGTTCAAGTGTCATAAAAGCATGAGAACCTTAAACAACTTTCATAGCAATTATTTCAAGGAACCACATGAGCATAGTTGAGTTAGGTTCTAAGTTTCCTAGGCCCTTAAACATAATGTGGCCGAAACTTGTAGGGCTTAAAGCTAGGGTTCAAGTGTCATAAAGGCATGAGAACCTTAAACAACTTTCATAGTAATTATTTCAATGAACAACATGAGCATAGTTGAGTTACGTTCTAAGTTTCCTAGGCCCTTAAACATGATATGGCCGAAACTTATAGGGCTTAAAACTAGTGTTCAAGTGTCATAAAAGCATGAGAACCTTAAACAACTTTCATAGTAATTATTTCAAGGAACAACATGAGCATAGTTGAGTTAGGTTCTAAGTTTCCTAGGCCCTTAAACATAATGTGGCCGAAACTTGTAGGCCTTAAAGCTAGGGTTCAAGTGTCATAAAAGCATGAGAACCTTAAACAACTTTCATAGTAATTATTTCAAGGAACAACATGAGCATAGTTGAGTTAGGTTCTAGGTTTCTTAGGCCCTTAAACATGATATGGCCGAAATACATATGAGCATGGAATGAAGTTCAATCATCATATGAGCATAACAAGTTAACAACTTCCTCATCATGAGGCACCTATCATAAATCAACAATAAAAGACATGCTTGGTTTGAGTCTTAGCTTACCTATTTTTCTTTTTATTCATGTTTATCCGAGAGTCTAGGGGTGTGATTCTAAGTTGTAATCAACATTCTAACATATGAACATGAGATAAATCCCTACCATAAAAATACATGTCACAAGGAACATATTGAGCATGTCAAAATTTAGATCTTTACATTTCCTAGGTCCCTCTTTTTGGTCTTATCTTGGCCGAAATTCTTCATGAGGTTTTTCTTAGATTTTTATGTAACCAAATCTCATAGAACACGCAAAAGCTATTGTACCATAGGTGAGGGAAACTTACATCCTTTCTCTTGTGGTTTTTCTTAAGGAGAAAAGTATCCTAAGTGCCAAGGAAGGAGAATGCTTCTTCTTCTTGTACCTCCTTTTGCTTCTTTTTGCTTGGAAGGGATAGAACTTGAAAGCTTCTTCTCGGAAATTAGTTTTCATGGAGAAGAACTTAACTTAGCAATTGGAATGAGGAGAGGGAAGAGGTTCTTGGTTCGGTGAAGAATGAAGAAGGAGGAAGGAGGAAGAAAGAAAAGGACTTAATCTCTTGTTTTTCTTCTCCCAATCTATTTATTCCTTTTACCAATGAAACATGTCTTCATTCATTCCCTCAACTCCTCTTTTCCCTCATTCCTTTAATTCCCATGAAAATATAGAGAGGGAGGGAAGTAGGCAATTCATCTTTTGCTTGCTCCTTTTCTTAACCAAGAGGAAAAGAAGGTAAGCAACTTGGTTTTCTCTTGCTCTTTTGCTTAGTTTTCTTTTTATTTCCTTCTCACCTTTAACTAAAATTCCATCCTTTTCTATTCATATATTATTCATTATCCTAGTGGTTATCATACATCAAATTTTCTCCATTATTTGTGGGAGGTTCAAGGTTCAATCTTTGACCTCACCTCTTCTTATTCTATTTTTTGGGTTTCTATTTTCCCTTTTTCTCTTATCCTTTTTATTTCTATACTCTAAAGAAAATAATATCCATATACCTATCTTATAATTTCATGGGTGTTACAATTCAACCACACTCGGGATAGATGATCTGCCACAACATTCTCAGCCCCTTTTTTGTCTCTAATTTCTAGATTAAATTCTTGAAGAAGCAAGATCCACCTGATCAACCAGGGTTTGGCATCTTTCTTATTAAGACGATATCTTATAGCAGCATGATCAGAATACACTATCACTTTTGAGCCTACTAGATAAGACCTAGACTTGTCGATTGCAAATACTATGGCAAACAATTCCTTTTCGGTGGTAGAATAGTTCATTTGGGCTGCATCCAATGTCTTGCTCGCATAGTAGATTGCATGCAGTACTTTATCCTTTCTTTGTCCTAAAACTGCACCCACTGTAAAATCACTAGCGTCGCACATGATTTCGAATGGGAGTTCCCAGTCTGGAGCTTGGATTACAGGAGCTAAGATGAGTGAACTCTTGATTTTCTTAAAAGCCTCATTGCAGTCATCTTCAAAACAGAATTCAGCATCTTTAATCAACAAGTTGGTTAGTGGCTTGGAAATTTTTGAGAAGTCCTTGATGAAACGCTTGTAAAATCGAGCGTGCCCTAAAAACTCCTAACCCCTTTTACGTTAAGAGGTGGAGGTAGTTTCTCAATTGTCTCTATTTTGGATTTATCTACCTCAATTCCTCGTTCTGAAATCTTGTGTCCTAAAACAATTCCCTCTTTGACCATGAAGTGACATTTCTCCCAGTTCAAAACTAAATTCACCTCTTCGCATCTCTGAAGAACTTTGGAAAGGTTCAGAAGACACGAATCGTAGTCATTCTCATAAACTGAGAAATTGTCCATGAATACTTCCATAATCTTTTCCATGAAATCTGAGAAAATTGCCATCATACATCTTTGAAATGTAGCTGGTGCGTTGCAGAGTCCAAACGACATTCGTCGATAAGCATAGGTACCAAAAGGGCATGCGAAGGTGGTCTTTTCTTGATCTAGGGGATGTATTGGAATTTGAAAAAAAAAAACCCCGAATACCCATCCAGATAACAAAAATAGGAATGCTTTGCCTATCTTTCCAACATCTCATCGATGAATGGTAAGGGAAAGTGATCTTTCCTAGTCTCCTTGTTAAGTTTCTGTAATTAATACACATCCGCCATCTTGTGACTGTTGTTGTTGGAATCAATTGATTATTTTCATTTCTAATCATAATCATTTCCCCCCCCCCCCTCTTGGGACCACATGGACTAGACTCACCCATTCACTATCCGATATAGGGTAAATGATCCCAGCATCAAGAAGTTTCAATACTTCATTCTTCACCACCTCTTTCAAATTTTGATTTAACCTTCTTTGATTCTCAATCTAATTTTTATATCCTTCTTCAAGTAGAATCCTGTGCATGCAAATTGAAAGGTTGATCCCTTTAATGTCATCAATGGTGTATCCAATTATTTTTCTGTGTGATCTCAGCTCCTTAATCAATCTCCGTGTCTCCATCTCGGTTAAATTTGCATTAATTATTACTATGAAGGTGGAATCTGGACCAAGGAATGCATATTTAAGGTTAGGCGGCAGAGGTTTTAACTCCACTTGAGGTGGTGCAATCTCAGGCAATGCTGGTTCCTGTTCCAGTTGCCGAATCTCTTCGTTTGCCCCGACTTCTTCTAGTGCTCCCTCGATTTCTCGAGTCATTCCCTCAATATCATCATCATCATCTAAGTCCTCCTCTACACATGATGTTGAGTCGTATCTCTTCGTTTGCCTCGACTTCTTCTTGTGCTCCCTTGATTTCTCGAGTCATTCCCTCAATATCATCATCATCATCTAAATCCTCCTCAACACATGATGTTGAGGTAGATATCAAGCCTCCCAGCGATTTCAGTAAGACTTCTCTGTTGGTTGCTACTCGGAAAACCTAGAGGTTCCACTGTACAAAAATTTTGTACAAAGGTCTGAACCTTTTCCTAGTTACCATGTGTTCTTTTAAATTAAATTTTGGATCGCCTGCGGAACTTAACACGTTTGATCCAAAACTTAATCTATTTGTTCTTTTAGGTTTTGACTTGGATCTCCTGCGGAACTTAACACGTTCGACCCAAATCACCTTAAGTTATTAATTCCATTAAATATTAATTTCCATAATTGGTTCCCAGTACTGACGTGGCGAGGCACATTGCCTTCTTGGAAATGGGAGCAACCACCACCGACTAGACAAAACCTTTTATGGAAAGATAATATTTAATTTCCTAAAATAACTTTAGGTTAACCGAAAAGAACAATCAAATCACAAGGTAAAGAAAAACAAAAGAACACTATATCGAAAACAAATTCGAAACTCTAGAATCGTATGCCTCTTGTATTTGGTATTATTTCCAAAAATAACTAGTATGATGCGGAAAGAAAAATTACTAGTTATACCTTTTAGAAAGACCTCTTGATCTTCTACCGTATTCCTCTTCTAACCTCGGACGTTGTGTGGGCAACGATCTTCTGAGATGAGAAACCACCAATCACCTTCTTCTTCCTTGCAAGTTTCGGCCATCAAAACATCTTCTAGGTTGAAGAGGTTCGGCCACCACCACCATGCTCCAAGGGATGCTAAAAACGAGGCTTGCTTTCTCTCCTTCTTCTCCTTCCTTGATCCGGCCACTAACAAAAGCTCCACCAAGAGATAAGTTTCGGCCAACAAGAGGAGAGGAGAGAAATAGGGCCGGCCACACCACCAAGGAAAAGAGGGAGAAAAATATAATAGAGTCGTTAGCCTTGAAGCCTTCTCTACCCCCTCTTTTATAATCCTTGATCTTGGCAAATTTGGAAAATTTAATAAAAACTTCCTTAATTCTTTTGCCAATGAAAAGGAAAATTTATTTAATTAAAACAATTTTTTCTTTTCAAAATTCAATGGCCGGCCACAACAATAAACTTCCAAGAAAATAAAATTTTAAACACCAATTAAAACTTCCTTATTTGCTTCCAGAAATTTATAAAATTTCTCCAATAATTTTTATCCCTTCATGATTGGTTTATAAAAAGGAAATTTAATAAATTAAAATCTTTCTTTTAACATGTGGATAAAAAGAAAGTTATCTCTAAAGATTAAAATCTCTTTTAAACTACAAATAAGGAAAGATATCAAATCTTTTCTTAATCTTTTGTAGAAACTTATAAAAGAGAATATTTAATTTTAAACTCTCTTTTAAATCATGAACATGGTTAAAAAGGAAAGTTTTCTTAAAATTTAAAATCCTCCTTTAAACAACAAATAAGGAAAGATTTCAAATTTTAAACTCTCTTTTAAACATGTAGATGATTTACAAATAAGGAAAGTTTTTACCAAAAATTAAAACCATCCTTTTAAACTACAAATAAGGTAAGAGATTAATCTCTTCTCTTAATCTTTTGTAGAAAGTTATAAAAGGAAATTTTTAATTTTTAAACTCTCTTTTAAAATCATGATATCCTCATAAGAAATAATTTTAATAAAAATCCTTTTTAATATTCTAGTGGCCGGCCACCTAAGCTTGGGACCCAAGCTTTGGCCGGCAACCTACATGGCTCATCCACTTGGTCTTGGCCGGCCCTAGCTTGGGTTCCAAGCTAGCTTGGCCGGCCCCATTGGATGGGTAAGAAGGTGGGTATGCGGTGGGTATAAATCTCTATATACTAGAGGCTACGATAGTGTAACGCCCGAAAATTCTCAAAACTATTTTAGAAATATTCTATGATTTTTCTGGAATTTTAGGATATTTTTACAGAATTTTTAGAGTAGCGGAAGTAGCAAAAACAAATAGAAAACGAAAACGGCCTAAGCGGGAATTAAACCCGAGACCTATGGTTTACGGATAATTCTAGTAACCAGTTGAACCCAGCAGGGCCGTGCTGAAAGGAAAGGGAAACATTTATATTTAAGTTTAAGTTGAGCCGAAATACCCACTTAATATAAATAGAAAATTTAAGTGGGGTTTGGTTTATTTTTGTGTTGGTTCGGCAACTTCTCCTTCACCCTAACCTCACCGACGCCACCTCTCCCTCTCCTCCCTCTCTCGGCGCCAACCACAAGGAAGACCTAGGGTTCTCTCCCTAGGGCCCCAAGGATATCTTCCGGCGATAACTCCGGCACGAGGATGCTCTCCTTCGCGAGGGGAACGCTTAGACACGAGAAGATCGTCGAGAAGTCGTCTCCACCGGAATTCTAGCGAATAGAATTGTAAGGAAATTAGCGTACGAGGTAAGAAACCCCTCACCTACAGTATAAGTAGCTCCATTTGGATTTTCTACGCATTAGTTTAGCTATATGCAGATTTTTATCGACGCATAGCGTGAAATTGACCCTCCTCGCAGGTTTAGGGATTTAGTGAGCACTTATAGATGGGCCGGACACGTAATCCCTCTTCAGTGGGGGTTTCTAGACATTGTCGGGTGCCTAGAAGTGGTCTCCCTAATAGAGAGGAGAGTTGGGGCACACTAAGTGTTCGATAAAATAGCTGGTTAAGTAAAAAAATGCAAATTAGGCATTTTAACAGCTCAGTTGAATGCATTAGAAGCATCTAAATCAGTTTATTCTAGCTTATATGGGACTACGGTCCTATGGGTGGGCTCCCACAGTCGCCTCTGGGTTCAGACAACCTAGCTCTAGGTTCAGATAACCTAGAAACAGCAATTTAGAACAGTTTAGCTATACTCAGTATTTTACTTTTCAGTTGGTACTGTACCGGATTAGATATCCATTGGGTTGGACTCCCACAGTTGTCCCTAGGTTCAGATAACCTAGTAAACCCTACTAAATTCGGGACTTGCAAACCCGGGTTTAGTTAGGGATGTGCGCATAGCCGGGCCCAACAGCACATGATTATTATTTTGATCTACTATGCTATTAGTTTTCCAAAACTCATAAAATCAGTTATGTTAGTTGAGTTTGATTTAAGCTTCAGGTTATCTTCAGTTAGTTTGGTTCTCTATTATTGTTCTATGTGATTAGCTTGCTATGCCATGTTTCAGCTTACATGTTCAGTTATTTCAGTTTATGCTTGCAACCATAGTATGCCATGTCAGTACATGTTTTCAAATAGCATCCTTTAAAAGCATGTTTGCATCGTTGCATGTTTTAGTGAGGTAGTTGATTTCTTACTAAGCTTTAAGCTTACAGATTCTACTTTCCTTATACTGCAGATAAAGGTAAAGGGAAAATGGACTAGCAGAGGAAGCTGGAGTTCAATGCAAGGATGGTGTGTGTGGTAGGAACTTGGAATAAAAGATCCTTAGGGGATCTAGCAAGCTTAAACAATTGAACCTTTAGTATTTCTATTTTCACACACTTTTAATTGTTAAATGCTACTAACTAGTAGACCGTGCTTTATATCCAGTTTAGAATGCTAGCTTTATGTCATTAGAATATATTCTATGGATTGTATAAGTGAAATGTGAGATTTTGGCACGAACAAGTGCTAAAATCAGGGGTTCTGATTTGAAATCAGAACCCAGATCGGTCTACAGACCGATCAGAGCCGGGTTGTGCCGCTGGATCGGTCAGCTGACCGATCCATGCGCGAACAGAGAGTTGGCGTCTGCGAACAGAGAGTACCGAAGCTCACTGATCGGTCTGCCGACCGATCAGTGAGCCACTGGATCGGTCTGCCGACCGATCAGTGTACTCCTGGATCGGTCGGTAGACCGATCCAGCCGCATACAGAAGCGGTACAGCTTCTGGATCGGTCAGCCGACCGATCCAGAGCCTTCTTCCGTGCCAGTATCAAGCTGGATCGATCACGGGATCGATCCGACAGCCCAATCGATCCATGGATCGATTGAAATGCCTGATTACATCTAGCAGGACATCCGAGAGGCATAGATTATCTTCCCTAGCTTGTGTACAACTCCTAGGTACACCTAGAATATTAAGTTCAGATTTTTTTTCCAGCAATCGGTTTAGCAATATTTTAATCAATACAGATTTCCGCAAAAGTAATTTAGCACAGCATTACGTAACGATCGGCCTCGCAGTCTAGTCAGTAGGAGGCGGGTCATTACAGATAGGGACCGAGAGGAGGAATTGGTTTTGGTCTCCCGATGAAATTAAGCATCCCGTGTTCGCCCCGAACACACAACTTAATTTCATCAATAATAATTCATTCCACTAAAGAACTATTATTGAACTACCGCACCAATCCCAAATTACATTTTGGGCTCCTTCTTATTATGAGTGTGTTAGTCTCCCTGTGTTTAAGATAACAAATGTCCACTAATTAAGTAAGTTACTGACAACTCACTTAATTAATATCTAGCTCCAAGAGTAGTACCACTAAACTTCATCGTCATGTCGGACTAAGTCCACCTGCAGGGTTTAACATGACAATCCTTATGAGCTCCTCTTGGGGACATTCTCAACCTAGATCACTAGGACACAGTTTCCTTCTATAATCAACAACACACACTATAAGTGATATCATTTCCCAACTTATCGGGCTTATTGATTTATCGAACTAAATCTCACCCATTGATAAATTAAAGAAATAAATATCAAATATATGTGTTTGTTATTATATTAGGATTAAGAGCACACACTTCCATAATAACTGAGGTCTTTGTTCCTTTATAAAGTCAGTATAAAAGAAACGACCTCAAATGGTCCTACTCAATACACTCTAAGTGTACTAGTGTAATTATATAGTTAAGATAAACTAATACCTAATTACACTACGACCTTCCAATGGTTTGTTCCTTTCCATCTTGGTCGTGAGCTACTGTTTATAATTTATAAGGAACCGATAACATGATCTTCTGTATGTGACACCACACACCATGTTATCTACAATATAAATTAATTGAGCAACTACATTTATCATAAATGTAGACATTTGACCAATGTGATTCTTATTTCTAGATAAATGTTTATACCAAAAGTTAGGCTTTTAGTATACACTCTAACAATCTCCCACTTATACTAAAAGACTAAGCTGCCATATCTGCTGCCATACATCTGATTCCCAACCCTTCAACATGCCCATCAAAAGCTCTTACCTTAAGGACCTTAGTGAAAGGATCTATAGGTCATCACCTGATGCAATCTAGGCAGCAACAACTTCTCCTCAGTTATACAATTTCTCGTATTGGGTGGTACTTGCGCTCTATTGTGTTTACTTGCCTTATAGACTTATGGTTTCTTCGAGTTTGCTACTGCACCAACATTATTACAATAAATTGTAACAATCTTTGGACAAACCAGAAATCATATCTAAGTCTATCTTGAGGTTATTGAGTCATTCAGCTTTTATTGCAACCTCAGAGGCTTGTCATATACTAAGCTTCTATGGTGGAGTCCAGAAAAACACCTATGCTTATCACTCTTCCATAGTTATGACTTTACCTCCTAAAGTAAACACAAAACCCCGAGGTTGACTTATTATTATCCCTATCCGATTGGAAGCCAAAATCCATGCAACCCACTAGGACCAAATTAACTGCCTTGTAAGCTAGCATATAATCTCTAGCGCCTATAAGGTACTTTAATATATGCTTTACTGCATTCCAATGTCCTTGTCTAGGGTTACTTTGATATCTGCTAACTATGCCCTTGGCAAAATAGATTTCAGATCTCGTGCATAGCATACATTAGGTTGTCTAACTGCCGAAGCATAAAGAACTGCCTACATGACCTCAATCTCCTTTAATGTCATCGGAGACATCTCTTTAGATAAAGACACTCCATGCTTAAAAAGGTAAGAAACCTTTTGAGGAGTTTTGCATGCTTAAAACGAGCAAGGATTTTCCGATGTATCAAGCTTGGGATAAGTAAAATATATTTTTTCTTTCGATCCCTTTATTACTTTGATCTCAAAAATATATACATTATCCCAAGTCCTTTATATCGAATTATTTGGACAACCATACCCTTACTTCTGACAACATTTTGATATTGTTTCCAACTACCAAAAATGTTATCTACGTATAGTACAAGAAATACTACCACGTTTCCATCACACCTTTTGTATACACAAGACTTATCCGTTTACTCAATAAATCCATAGGTCTGGATTACTTTGATAAACCGGATGTTCCAAGACCTTGGCCTCAGTCCATAGACTGATTGAGCTTGCACACAAGATGCTCTTAGCCCTTTGCAATGAACCCTTCTGGTTGCTTTATATGGATGCTTTCATCAAGACTTCCATTAAGGAATGCTGTCTTGACATCCACTTGCCAAATAGATAAAAGAATCCGGATAGACTTAAGCATAGCTACCAGTGAAAAAGTTTCCTTTTTCATCAAGCCTTGCTTTGAAAGTTACTACCTTCCTTTCTATCCCTCTTTTCCTATTATAGACATTTTTACACCCAAAGGCTTTTATACCATTTGGTGGTTCTACAAGCTTCCAGATTTTATTAGAATACATATATTCTAATTCTGTTATTCATTACTCTTTGCCAAGATGTTCCATCTTTATCTTGGAGTGTTTCTTCATATGTCCGGAGATCAGGTTCATGTCCTCCAGAGATCGAGTCCAAAAACTCTCCCAAAACATGAATCTTTTTAGGTTGCCTAACAACCCTCCCACTACGACAAGGCACTTTCTGCAATTGTGTATCATTTGTGATACGTGTTGCAGTTTCCTTGTGGTATCTCATCTTGTACAGTTGTTACTAGATTAGACATGCCTTTTATTACTTCCTTAAGAACAAATTTTCTTATGGGCACATGGTTTATTACATAGTCCTTTTCTAAAAATCGGTCATTGATGCTAACAATGACCTTCTGATTTTTAAGACTATAAACCTACTTTCATTTCACTAGGATAACCCACAAACAAGTGAATTCCTGTCCAACATATCATTGTCTCTCTTCTGCATATGTGCTGGACTACCCGAATCCGAATATGCTTCGAAATAGGCTTACGCCTATTCAGCAATTCTATATGAGTAGAGAGTTCTGACTTTAGAAGGTACTATATTCACTCCCATTTCTAGAGTATATCCTTAAAATGATTTTGATAATATTCTTAATAACTCATCAATCTACTTATTTCCATAAGAGTCTTATACCTTCCTTTTCCAACACCATTCTGTTGGGGTGTACCACGTGCAGTTAGTTGGGATTGAATCCCTACTTCTGATAAATGACTCCTAAATTCTCCCAAGAGGTACTTGCCACTACGATCTTACCATAGTATCTTGATACTTTTACTTTGTCGTTTCTCCACATCAGCCTCGTACTCTTTGAACTAATCAAAGCACTTAAACTTGCGGCACATCAAGTAAATATATCCGTATCTCAAATAGTTGTCTATAAAATAAATGAAATATTTGAAACAACCTCTTGCCTGGATGCTCATAGGATCACACAAATCAGAATGAACCAATTACAATATATCTTTGACTCCATACCCCTAGACTTAAAAGCTTCTTGGTTATTTTTCCTTCCAAGTAAGACTCGTAGGTTGGAAAGATTTCCACTACTAATGAACCCAAAAGTTCATCAGCTACCAATGAATCCTACTCAAGTTAATATAACCTAGCCTTAGAAGCCAAAGATATAATTGGTTCATTTTTGAAGGTTACTTTCTCTTAAAGTTAGAAGATGTGTTACTAATTTCCATTTGTTGCATCGTGAGAGTTATTGGATTTATAAATTGCCAACCAATGTACCAGAACAGATAACTTCCCTTTTTTTCTTAATAACAACTTTGTTATTTAAATGAGGCAGAATATCAAGTTCTTTGAATAGTTTAGAAACTGAAAACTAGTTCTTTCTAAACTTGGTGCGTAAAGACAATTACTCAAAAATCCATGTTTAATTCTTATCAAAAGATAAACATCCCCCACTGCAACAGCTACCATTTTTACAGTAGTGCCCATGTAGACGGTGTTTTAATTTTCATTTAGTTGCCGGGTTTCCTGGAACCCTACAATGAATTGCGGACATGATTAATGGCATCTGTATCTACACTCCAGGTTCTGGTAGATAACACCACTAAACATGTTTCAACTAATGAATTAAATACACCTATATTGTTCTTAGTTCTAAGAAGACAGTCTACCTTAATGTCCAAGTCCTATTTCCAATCATTACAATTGGGATTACTAAGTCTTTCTTATAGTATGACTACTAGGGGATTGACAAACATTTTAAATCCTAAGAATCACAAATTACTTGGTCAAGATCAACTCCTTAAAAATCCCCATGAATTTTGTATGCCACGATAGTGTGGACGTATACAAAATTGAAGAGGAGATTTTATTCATTAATTTTATTATCTCGTCAACTTTACTTTATGACGAATAAAATTAATAGTTGATCTATCTTTGATCAAATATTTGGTCAAAAACTTTTGAATTTTAAAAAAAATATTGATTCCTCAAACAATATTATTTAAATTCACCAACACCTCAAACACCGTGAATTTTGCATGCCACGTTAGTGTGGACGTATACAAATTCAACATTTGTAAAAGGAGGGTTTTAACCCATTAATTTTATTATCTTGTCAACCTAACTTTTTGACAAATAAAATTAATAGTTGGTATCATTTGGTCACACAAATAATAGCAGTGACTCCGATAGGGAGGATACTATTAGATGTGTCTAAGTGTATACCATTACTTGACACTAAGTCCATTAATAAGATTATGCCCCTTCCGTTGGGAAGATCACACGCTCTTAATTAACTTCCTATAGTCATCCAAAAATGGAAGTCTGTTCTAGTGATCCACAAACAAGCTTATCCGTTATGGAGGAAGGAACTCAGAGCCAACGCGCAAGCTTGTTTGCATCACTTACAAACCAATAATGGAGACCATGGGATTTACTTAAAAATCCCTCTCCCACTTAGTTATTTATAAATGAGGAATTTTAACTATGCTAGACTACTAAATATGTAAACTAACATGCACACATAGCACAATATAAAAGCAATAAATAGAAAATCTAATTTTCAACTATTATGGCTTTTATCTCTTGTTGTTCTCCGTGTGTTGTCATCCCAAGCTGCTGACATATTTGGCCACTGCCACCGGGTCTAGCTGTCACACCCATCTTGCTCCTAGTTCCGCTGCGCCTCTGGTCCTTAGAAGGTTCCACGCTTTGCAAGATTCGATCCGTGACATAAATAGAATTTTACATTTTGATCCTATATTCCTCGAAGGAATGTACATGTAAACTAGATCGAACATAAAATAAAATTTACATCCATCGATCCTATATTCCATAAAAGGAATGTACATGTAACTAGATCAAAAATAAAATCCTAATAAAACTAAATACAGCTCCTGCTGTATTTTATAATACAATCATGCACACACAATAAAATGCCCTTGACATGTCCAAGGGTCCAATCACACACATAATAACTATAAGCCATAATAGTTGGATCCTGCATCCACAAAGTTAGCACATCCTACTATTAACCTGCCTAAATTATGTATGACATGTGCATAATTAAACTAATACCAAATACACAGAGCCAAAACCCTAGCTCTGATACCAATTGTTGGTTGCTACTCGGAAAACCTAGAGGTTCCACTGTACAAAAATTTTGTACAAAGGTCTGAACCTTTTCCTAGCTACCATGTGTTCTTTTAAATTAAATTTTGGATTGCCTGCGGAACATAACACGTTTGATCCAAAACTTAATCTATTTGTTCTTTTAGGTTTTGACTTGGATCTCCTGCGGAACTTAACACGTTCGACCCAAATCACCTTAAGTTATTAATTCCATTAAATATTAATTTCCATAATTGGTTCCCAGTACTGACGTGGCGAGGCACACGACCTTCTTGGATATGGGAGCAACCACCACCGACTAGACAAAACCTTTTATGGAAAGATAATATTTAATTTCCTAAAATAACTTTAGGTTAACCGAAAAGAACAATCAAATCACAAGGAAAAGAAAAACAAAAGAACACTATATCGAAAGACAATTCGAAACTCTAGAGTCGTATGCCTCTTGTATTTGGTATTATTTCCAAAAATAACTAGTATGATGCGGAAAGAAAAATTACTAGTTATACCTTTTAGAAAGACCTCTTGATCTTCTACCGTATTCCTCTTCTAACCTCGGACGTTGTGTGGGCAACGATCTTCCGAGATGAGAAACCACCAATCACCTTCTTCTTCCTTGCAAGTTTCGGCCATCTAAACATCTTCTAGGATGAAGAGGTTCGGCCACCACCACCATGCTCCAAGGGATGCTAGAAACGAGGCTTGCTTTCTCTCCTTCTTCTCCTTCCTTGATCCGGCCACTAACAAAAGCTCCACCAAGAGATAAGTTTCGTCCAACAAGAGGAGAGGAGAGAAATAGGGCCGGCCACACCACCAAGGAAAAGAGGGAGAAAAATAGAATACAGTCGTTAGCCTTGAAGCCTTCTCTACCCCCTCTTTTATAATCCTTGATCTTGGCAAATAAGGAAAATTTAATAAAAACTTCCTTAATTCTTTTGCCAATGAAAAGGAAAATTTATTTTATTAAAACAATTTTTTCTTTTCAAAATTCAATGGTCGGCCACAACAATAAACTTCCAAGCAAATAAAATTTTAAACACCAATTAAAACTTCCTTATTTGCTTCCGGAAATTTATAAAATTTCTCCAATAATTTTTATCCCTTCATGATTGGTTTATAAAAAGAAAATTTAATAAATTAAAATCTTTCTTTTAACATGTGGATAAAAAGAAAGTTATCTCTAAAAATTAAAATCTCTTTTAAACTACAAATAAGGAAAGATATCAAATCTTTTCTTAATCTTTTGTAGAAACTTATAAAAGAGAATATTTAATTTTAAACTCTCTTTTAAATCATGAACATGGTTAAAAAGGAAAGTTTTCTTAAAATTTAAAATCCTCCTTTAAACAACAAATAAGGAAAGATTTCAAATTTTAAACTCTCTTTTAAACATGTAGATGATTTACAAATAAGGAAAGTTTTTACCAAAAATTAAAACCATCCTTTTAAACTACAAATAAGGAAAGAGATTAATCTCTTCTCTTAATCTTTTGTAGAATGTTATAAAAGGAAATTTTTTATTTTTAAACTCTCTTTTAAAATCATGATATCCACATAAGAAATAATTTTAATAAAAATCCTTTTTAATATTCTAGTGGCCGGCCACCTAAGCTTGGGACCCAAGCTTTGGGCGGCCACCTACATGGCTCATCCACATGGTCTTGGCCGGCCCTAGCTTGGGTTCCAAGCTAGCTTGGCCGGCCCCATTGGATGGGTAAGAAGGTGGGTATGCAGTGGGTATAAATCTCTATATACTAGAGGCTACGATAGGGACCGAGAGGAGGAATTGGTTTTGGTCTCCCGATGAAATTAAGCATCCCGTGTTCGCCCCGAACACACAACTTAATTTCATCAATAATAATTCATTCCACTAAACAACTATTATTGAACTACCGCACCAATCCCAAATTACATTTTGGGCTCCTTCTTATTATGAGTGTGTTAGTCTCCCTGTGTTTAAGATAACAAATGCCCACTAATTAAGTAAGTTACTGACAACTCTCTTAATTAATATCTAGCTCCAAGAGTAGTACCACTAAACTTCATCGTCATGTCGGACTAAGTCCACCTGCAGGATTTAACATGACAATCCTTATGAGCTCCTCTTGGGGACATTCTCAACCTAGATCACTAGGACACAGTTTCCTTCTATAATCAACAACACACACTGTAAGTGATATCATTTTCCAACTTATCGGGCTTATTGATTTATCGAACTAAATCTCACCCATTGATAAATTAAAGAAATAAATATCAAATATATGTGCTTGTTATTATATTAGGATTAAGAGCACACACTTCCATAATAACTGAGGTCTTTGTTCCTTTATAAAGTCAGTATAAAAGGAACGACCTCAAATGGTGCTACTCAATACACTCTAAGTGTACTAGTGTAATTATATAGTTAAGATAAACTAATACCTAATTACACTACGACCTTCCAATGGTTTGTTCCTTTCCATCTTGGTCGTGAGCTACTGTTTATAATTTATAAGGAACCGATAACATGATCTTCTGTATGTGACAGCACACACCATGTTATCTACAATATAAATTAATTGAGCAACTACATTTATCATAAATGTAGACATTTGACCAATGTGATTCTTATTTCTAGATAAATGTTTATACCGAAAGCTAGGCTTTTAGTATACACTCTAACAATCTCCCACTTATACTAAAAGACTAAGCTGCCATATCTGCTGCCATACATCTGATTCCCAACCCTTCAACATGCCCATCAAAAGCTCTTGCCTTAAGGACCTTAGTGAAAGGATCTATAGGTCATCACCTGATGTAATCTAGGCAGCAACAACTTCTCCTCGTTTATACAATTTCTCGTATTGGGTGGTACTTGCGCTCTATTGTGTTTACTTGCCTTATAGACTTATGGTTTCTTCGAGTTTGCTACTGCACCAACATTATTACAATAAATTATAACAATCTTTGGACAAACCAGAAATTATATCTAAGTCTATCTTGAGGTTATTGAGTCATTCAGCTTTTATTGCTACCTCAGAGGCTTGTCATATACTAAGCTTCTATGGTGGAGTCCAGAAAAACACCTATGCTTATCACTCTTCCATAGTTATGACTTTACCTCCTAAAGTAAACACAAAACCCCGAGGTTGACTTATTATTATCCCTATCCGATTGGAAGTCAAAATCCATGCAACCCACTAGGACCAAATTAACTGCCTTGTAAGCTAGCATATAATCTCTAGCGCCTCTAAGGTACTTTAATATATGCTTTACTGCAGTCCAATGTCCTTGTCTAGGGTTACTTTGATATCTGCTAACTATGCCCTTGGCAAAACAGATTTCAGATCTCGTACATAGCATACATTAGGTTGTCTAACTGCCGAGGCATAAAGAACTGCCTACATGTCCTCAATCTCCTTTAATGTCATCGGAGACATCTCTTTAGATAAAGACACTCCATGCTTAAAAGGTAAGAAACCTTTTGAGAAGTTTTACATGCTTAAAACGAGCAAGGATTTTCCGATGTATCAAGCTTGGGATAAGTAAAATATATTTTTTCTTTCGATACCTTTATTACTTTGATCTCAAAAATATATACATTATCCCAAGTCCTTTATATCGAATTATTTGGACAACCATACCCTTACTTCTGACAACATTTTGATATTGTTTCCAACGACCAAAAATGTTATCTACGTATAGTACAAGAAATACCACCACGTTTCCATCACACCTTTTGTATACACAAGACTTATCCGTTTACTCAATAAATCCATAGGTCTGGATTACTTTGATAAACCGGATGTTCCAAGACCTTGAAGCTTTGCCTCAGTCAATAGACTGATTGAGCTTGCACACAAGATGCTCTTAGCCCTTTGCAATGAACCCTTCTGGTTGCTTTATATGGATGCTTTCATCAAGACTTCCATTAAGGAATGCTGTCTTGACATCCGCTTGCCAAATAGATAAAAGAATCCAGATAGACTTAAGCATAGCTACCAGTGAAAAGGTTTCCTTTTTCATCAAGCTTTGCTTTGAAAGTTACTACCTTCCTTTCTATCCCTCTTTTTCTATTATAGACCTTTTTACACCCAAAGGCTTTTAAACCATTTGGTTGTTCTACAAGCTTCCAGATTTTATTAGAATACATATATTCTAATTCTGTTATTCATTACTCTTTGCCAAGATGTTGCATCTTTATCTTGGAGTGTTTCTTCATATGTCCGGAGATCAGGTTCATGTCCTCCACATAAGAAATAATTTTAATAAAAATCCTTTTTAATATTCTAGTGGCCGGCCACCTAAGCTTGGGACCCAAGCTTTGGCCGGCCACCTACATGGCTCATCCACTTGGTCTTGGCCGGCCCTAGCTTGGGTTCCAAGCTAGCTTGGCCGGCCCCATTGGATGGGTAAGAAGGTGGGTATGCAGTGGGTATAAATCTCTATATACTAGAGGCTACGATAGGGACCGAGAGGAGGAATTGGTTTTGGTCTCCCGATGAAATTAAGCATCCCGTGTTCGCCCCGAACACACAACTTAATTTCATCAATAATAATTCATTCCACTAAAGAACTATTATCGAACTACCGCACCAATCCCAAATTACATTTTGGGCTCCTTCTTATTATGAGTGTGTTAGTCTCCCTGTGTTTAAGATAACAAATGTCCATTAATTAAGTAAGTTACTGACAACTCGCTTAATTAATATCTAGCTCCAAGAGTAGTACCACTCAACTTCATCGTCATGTCGGACTAAGTCCACCTGCAGGGTTTAACATGACAATCCTTATGATCTCCTCTTGGGGACATTCTCAACCTAGATCACTAGGACACAGTTTCCTTCTATAATCAACAACACACACTATAAGTGATATCATTTCCCAACTTATCGGGCTTATTGATTTATCGAACTAAATCTCACCCATTGATAAATTAAAGAAATAAATATCAAATATATGTGCTTGTTATTATATTAGGATTAAGAGCACACACTTTCATAATAATTGAGGTCTTTGTTCCTTTATAAAGTCAGTATAAAAGGAACGACCTCAAATGGTCCTACTCAATACACTTTAAGTGTACTAGTGTAATTATATAGTTAAGATAAACTAATACCTAATTACACTATGACCTTCCAATAGTTTTTTCCTTTCCATCTTGGTTGTGAGCTACTGTTTATAATTTATTAAGGAACCGATAACATGATATTCTGTATGTGACACCACACACCATGTTTTCTACAATATAAATTAATTGAGCAACTACATTTATCATAAATGTAGACATTTGACCAATGTGATTCTTATTTCTAGATAAATGTTTATACCAAAAGCTAGGCTTTTAGTATACACTCTAACATTCTCCACACCAGGGAAACATTTTTTGTACATCTTGGGAATGCATACGGATGGACCCCTCTACTTCTGCCTGAGCCTTGTTCTCTATATGCTTTGATTTATTTTCATCCGTCAACACTCCCTTATCCTCTTCTTCTTTGATCGAGTGTAGAGATAAGGTTAGTATGTCTTGTCCTGACCACTCGCTGAGATTTGACACCACCATATGGATTATTTCTTGTGCTTCATCCAAACTTTTTTTCATGAGTGCCCCCCCAGCTGTTGTGTCCAGGAGGCTCTTGTTCTGGAATGAGAGTCCAATGTAAAATATGTGAAGAACCAACCAACTCTTAATACCGTGATGTGGGCACTGATATAGGATTGACAGGTACCTATCCCAAGCTTGATGCAATGTCTCTTCATCACGTTGCTTGAAGTGCATAATCTGATATCTCAATTGAGCAGTTCTTTTTGGAGGAAAGTATCTATTTATAAATTTTCTCTCTAATTCATCCCATGTCTTGATGCTTCATGGCGGCAGATTATCGAACCAAACCTTTGCATTACTCCTGAGACTGAATGGAAAACTATGAGTTGAATTGAATCAGCCGGAACCCCCTCAACTCTCAGTGTGTTGCATTAGTTATGGAAATCCAAGAGATGCAAGTAAGGATTCTCTGAATCTAATCCTCCAAACTGATTTTCCTGCACTTTAGAGATGGATGATGGTCTGAGCATAAAATTTTTCGTCGGGATTTCTGGAAACACAATGGACCCCAACTCTTTAGCAGACTTTGGTGCTCCATAATCCTTTAAGGGTTTTAACATCATGTCCTATCTGAATAGAACGGATATTGGGATTTTCGAGCCGCAAAAACCACTTTTGCATTGCGAAAACCCCAAAATCCCATGCTACCGGATCCATGCGAAGATAAAAATTTTGTAATTTCGTGTACAAGTTTTTTTAATCCTAGATCTATCTTAGATCTACATGGAAGAAAGATATACCTTTGTAGCGAAACCCTTCGTTTATCCCGCTCATCCAAGAAGATGTCGGATCTCAAAGGTCTCAAGTGAACACCCCTCTATGTGTATCCACACGAACGATTAGGTGGAGAAGAAACCTTAGAGAGTGCTAGCACCCTTGAAGGTTTCAGCCAAGGTGGAGGAGAGGGAGAGAAGAAGAAAGAAAGGAGGAAGAAGATGGAGTTACAAAACAAAATGAAACTCTCTTAATAAGTTAAGTGGTCGGCCACTTCAAGGAGAGGTTTTAAACCTCCATGGGATATCAAGAGTCACAACTCTTGATCTCCCTCATGATGTGGCACACACATAAGCCAACCTTGATGATGTGGAACATCATCATTGGTTGACTTAATGCCAACTCACAAATGAGGTGGCAATGGTCAAGTCAAACTTGACCTTTCATCTTCCCTCTCAACTCAAGCCAAACTTGACCACTTCTCTCCCATGGTTGATCAAATCTAACCATTTGATTCAAATCAATTTAATATAATGAATCTCTATTCATTGATTAAATTGATTCAATGAAACATAATCTAAATTAGATCCATTGAACACATGAATCAAATCGAGTCCAAATCAATTAGTTTAATTTGGATTACTCTTAATCCAACTTGGTTCATCACATGAACCTAATCCTCTTGCTTCATCAAATGAACCTAATCTCCATCTAATTGCCCTTTGTGTGTGACGCTATAGGTTCTTGTAATGTTAGCAATGCTCGTAAACCCATTTAGAAACATAAGTAATGACCGGTATCTAGCAACAAATCATTACTATTAGAGTGTATACTAAAAGCCTAGCTTTTGGTATAAACATTTATCTAGAAATAAGAATCACATTGGTCAAATAACTACATTTATGAAAAATGTAGTTGTTCAATTAATTTATATTGTAGATAACATGGTGTGTCGTGTCACCCACAGAGGATCATGTTATCAGCACCTTATAAATTATAAACAGTAGCTCACGACCAAGATGGAAAGGAACAAACCATTGGAAGGTCGTAGTGTAATTAGGTTTTAGTTTATCTTAACTATATAATTACACTAGTACACTTAGAGTGTATTGAGTAGGACCATTAGAGGTCATTTTTTTTATACTGACTTTATAAAGGAACAAAGACCTCAGTTGTTATGGAAGTGTGTGCTCTTAATCCTAATATAATAACAAGCACATATATTTGATATTTATTTCTTTAATTTATCAATGGGTGAGATTTAGTTCAATAAATTAATAAGCCTGATAAGTTAGGAAATGATATCACTTATAGTGTGTGTTGTTGATTATAGAAAGAAACTGTGTCCTAGTGATCTAGGTTGATAATGTCCCCAAGATGAGCTCATAAGGATTGTCATGTTAAACCCTGTAGGTGGATATAGTCCAACATGATGATAAGGTTGAGTGGTACTACTCTTGGACTAAGATATTAATTAAGTGATTTGTCAGTAACTCATTTAATTAGTGGACATTCGACATCTTAAACACAGGGAGACTAACACACTCATAATAAGAAGGATCCCAAAATGTAATTTGGGATTGGTGCGGTAGTTCAATAATAGTTCTTTAGTGGAATGAATTATTATTGATGGAATTAAGTTGTGTGTTCAGGGCGAACACGGGAAGCTTAATTTTATCGGGAGACCAAAATCAATTCCTCCTCTCGGTCCCTATCGTAGCCTCTTGTATATAGAGATTTATACCCACCTTCTTACCCAACCTATAGGGGCCGGCCAAGCCAAGCTTGAAGCTCAAGCTTAGGGCCGGCCAAGCCTAAAGGTTGAGCCTTAAGGTGGCCGCCAATTGCTTGGAGCCCAAGCTTAGGTGACCGCCCACATCATATTAAAAAGGGATTTTTATTAAAATTAGTTCTTATGTGAATATCATGGTTTTAAAACAGAGTTTGAAATTTAAATCTTTCCTTTTATAGTTTTCTACAAAAGATTAAGAAAAAAATTTGAAATCTTTCCTTATTTGTTGATTGAAAGATAGATTTTAATTTTTGAGAAAACGTTTCTTTTTAACCATGTTCATGATTTAAAAGGGAGTTTAAAAATTAAATATTTCTTCTACAAAAGATTAAGAAAAGATTTAATATCTTTCCTTATTTGTAGATTAAAAGAGATTTTAATTTTTAGAGATAACTTTATTTTTATCCACATGTTTAAAAGAAAGATTTTAATTTATAAAATTTCCTTTTTTATAAACCACCATGAAGGGAAAAATTAGTGGAGACATTTTTTATAAATTTCCGGAAGCAAATAAAGAAGTTTTAATTTGTGTTTAGAATTTTATTTGCTTGGAGATTTGAATGTGGCCGGTAATTGTAATTGAAAAAAAGAATTTAATTATAATTAATTAAAATTTTCTTTTTCATGGAAAAAGAATTAAGGAAGTTTTTATTTAAATTTCCTTATTTGCCAAGACCAAGGATTATAAAAGAAGGGGTAGAGGTGCCTTCATGACTAACAACTCTTATATTTTTCTCCTCTCTTTTTCTCCTTGGGTGTGGCCGGCCCCTCCTCTTTCTCCCTTCTCCATCTTGTGGCCGAACCTCATCTCATCCTTGGAGTCCTTGTGGTGGCCGGATCTTGCTTGGAGAAGGAGAGAAAAGGAGGCGATATTTCTAGCATCCCTTGGAGCTTGGTGGTGGCCAAACCTCTTCATCTTTGGAGGAACTTTTGGTGGCCGAAACCTAGAAGGAAGAAGAAGGTGCTTGGTGGTTCTCATCTCGAAAAATCGTTGCTCACACAACGTCCGAGGTTAGAAGAGGAATACGGTAGAAGATCAAGAGGTTATTTTTGCTTACAAAGGATGGTATAACTAGTAATTGTTTTCCGCATCATACTAGTTTTCTTTGTATAGATATTTTTGGAAATACCAAACACAAGAGGCATATGATTCTAGAGTTTTCATATTTGTTTAGAGGTTGTGTTTCTTTTTTTTTTTTTTTTGAATTTGTGATTCGATTGTTCTTTTTGGTTAACCTAGAGTTATTTAAGGAAATTAAATATTAGCTTTCCTTAAAAGGCTTTGTCTAGGCGGTGGTGGTTGCTCCCATATCCAAGAAGGCCATGTGCCTTGTCATGCAGTCCTGGAAGCCAATTTTGGAAATTAATATTTAATGGAATTAATAACATAGGTGGATTTGAATCAATAGTGTTAAGTTCCGCTTGCGATTCAAATCTAAACCATTAAGAACAGATAAGTTAAATTTGGAATCAATGATGTTAAGTTCCGTCTATGATTCCTAATTTAACTTCTAAAGAATACAATAGGTTATTTAAGGAAAGGTTCGACACTTGTACAAAATTTTTGTATAGTGGAACTGGTACGATTTTCCTAGGACTAACCAACAATTGGTATTAGAGCTAGGATTTGCCTCTGTGTGTTTGGTTTTCAAATAGATTATGCACATGTCATACATAATTTAGGCAGGATAATAGTAGGATGTGCTAACTTTGTGGTTGCAGGCTCCAACTATTATGCCATATAGATATTGTGTGTGATTGGACCCTTGGACATGTCAAGGGCATTTTATTGTGTGTGCATGATTGTATATATCAAATGCAGCATGAGTTGTGTTATTTTTAGAATTTTATTTTCGATTTAGAATATATGTACATTCCTTTATGGAATATAGGATCGACACATATAAAATTCTATTTTTATCGTGGATCGGATGCTTGCAAGACGTGGTACTTTTGAAGCACCAGAGGCGCAGCGGAATAAGAAGCAAGATGGATGCGACGTCTCGACCCGATGGCGGTGGCTAAAGATGGCAGCAGCTAGGGTTGAAGCATACGGAGGACAGTGATGAAAATGCCATAATAGTAGGAAAATTAATTTCCATATTTATTACTTTTATTTACTGTGATGTGTGTGTGTGTGCATGTAATATATGCTAGCATAGGTTAAAATTCCTTACCATAAATAACTAAGTGGGAGAGGGATTAGTATATAAATCCCACGGTCTCCATTACTGGTTTGTAAGTGATGCAACAAGTTTAGTGTTAGCTCTAAGTGCCTCCCTCCACAACGGATGAGTTTGTTTGCGGATCACTAGATCAAACTTCCTTTATGGATGGTTATAGGAAATTATTTAGGATGTGTGTGATCTTCTCCAACTGAAGGGGCAAAATTCTATTTAATGGACTAAGTATCAAGTAATGGTATACACTTAGAGACATTTAATAGTATCCTCCCCAACGGAGTCACTGCTATTACTTGTGTGACCAAAGGGAAACCAACTATTAATTTGTCATAAAACTAGGGTGACAAGATAATAAAATTAATGGGTTAAACCCCTCTTACAAATGATTGATTTTGTATACGCCCACACTAACGTGGCATACAAAATTAACGGTGTTTGAGATAATTTTATTTATCATAAAGTTAGGTTGACAAGATAGTTAATGGGTAAAACCCTCCTCTTACAAATGTTGATTTTGTATACGTCAACACTAACATGGCATGCAAAATTCACGGTGTTTTGAGGTGTTGATAAATTTAAATAGTATTGTTTGAGGAATCAATATTATTTTAAATTTAGAGTCTTGACCAAATATGTGATCAAAGACAGACCAACTATTAATTTTATTTGTCATAGGTTGACAAGATAATAAAAATTAATGGATAAAATCTCCTTTTAGAATTTGTATACATCCACACTATCGTGGCATACAAAATTCACAGGGATTTTGAGATGTTGGTCTTGACCAAATTTTTTTTGTAATTCTTAGGTTTTCAAATGTTAGTCAATACCCTAGTTGTTATACTATAGAATAGACTTAGTTGTCCCAATTATTATGATAAGACTTGGACATTAAGGTAGACTGTCCTCTTAGAACTAAGAACAATATAGGTGTATTTGATTCATTAGTTGTTGAAACATGTTTAGTGGTGTTATCTACCGGTACCTGGTGAGTAGATACGGGAGTCACTATCATGTCTACAATTCATTCCAGGGGCTTCAGGAAACCCGACAACTATATGAAGAGAAATCACCGTCTACATGGGCACTACTGTAAAAGTAGCAGCTGTTGCAGTGGGAGATGTTAATCCTATGATAGGAATAAAAATGAATTTTGAGAAATTGTCTATATATACCAAGTTTAGAAAGAATTCGATTTCAGTTTCTAAACTATCAAAGAATAGATATTCTGTCTATTTTGATAACAAACTTGTTATCAAGAAAAATAGGAAAATTATCTGTTCTGGTACATTGGTTGACAATTTATAAATCCAATAACTCCCACGATGCAATAAATGGAAATTAATAACACATCTTCTAACTATTAAGAGAAAGCAACCTTCAGAAATGAACCAATTATATCTTTGGCATCAAAGGCTAGGTTATTTTAACTTAAGTAGGATTCATTGGTAGCTGATGAACTTTTGGGTTCATTGGTAGTGGAAATCTTTCCAACCTGAGAGTCTTACTTGGAAGGAAAAATAACCGAGAAGCTTTTAAGTCTAAGGGGTATGGAGCCAAAGATATAATGGAATAGGTTCATTCTGATTTGTGTCGTCCTATGACTATCTAGACAAGAGGTAGTTTCGAATATTTCGTCTATTTTATAGACAATTATTCATGACATAGATAGATTTACTTGATATGTAATACCCACGGAATTATAAGATATGGGTAGTATTTTTCATTAGAGCATAAAGGTAAGAAGAAGCAAAAGAAATAATAGAGATAAAAAGAAAGAGAGGGAAGGTTTGAACCTTGAACCTCCCACAAATAATAGAGTTAAATTGGTGTATGATAACCACTAGAATAATGAATAATAGATGGATAGAAAGGAATAGAAATTGTAGTTAAAGGTGTGAAGAAAGAACTAAGTAAAAAGAGCAAGAGAAAACCAAGTTGCTTACCTTCTCTTCCTCTTGGTTAAGAGAGGGAGCAAGAAAAAGGCAAATTGCCTTCTTTCCTTCTTTCCCTTCTAAATTTTCATGAGAATAAAAGAGGGAAGAGATAGAGGAGTTAAGGGAAGGATAAATGAAGACATAATTCATTCCCATGATGAATAAATAGAATTTAGAGGAGAAAAGAGAAAGAGAATTTCTAATTCTTCTTCTTCCTCCTTCTTCCTCCTCCCTTTTCCTTCTCCACCGAAACATAGAGCTTTTCTCCCTCATTCTCAAAAGTCAAGTTAAGGTTTCCTCTCTAACAAAAACCTTATTTCCAAGAAGGAGTCTCAAGGTCTACCTCTTACAAGAAGAAGAAAACAAAAAGGGAAAACTAAGAAGAGAAGTTCTTCTTCCTCCTCATAAGGGTATCATTTTCTTAAGGAACAACAAGCGAAAATTATGTAAGTTTCCCCTCACCTATGGTACAATAGCTCATGTGTTTTTCTATGAGGTTAGGTTGCTTAAAAACCTAGGATTCCTTCATGGACTTTCGGTCAAGACAAAAGAAGACCTAGGAAATTTTAAGACTCAACTAAATATGCTCAATATGTTCTTGTAATATGTATCTTATGGTAGGGGATTTATCTAATGTTTCTATGCTGGAATATTTGGTTAGAACTTAGATTCATGATCCTAGACTCTCGGCCAAGCATGAACAAAAGAACTAGGTAAGCTTAAGACTCAAATTAAACATGCTCCCTGTAAAACGCCCACCCTTCTTACCCAAGGGCGGCGCTACGATCTTATACTACTTACGTACATGCTTTAGTTATACTATAACAGCGGAAAATTTTAAATCATTCCTTTTATTTAAATAAGCATGATATCACATATTCTGATTAGTTCGAATGTGCATATATTGATCATATAACTAAAAATATTAATTTGTCCGAATCGTTCTTGCCGAGCCACCACCACACACATCACTATCTGCTCCTCCTACTGCTCCGTCGTTCCGAATATCCGTCCCCCATATCTGCGGTACAAGGAAAGTAAGCTATGAGCACTCATGGCTCAGTAAGTTCCTTTCCTACTCACTAAAACCGAATTCATATCATTGCATATCAATTATCATGTGAGGTATCATAAGCATACGACATACAAGGGTATCATATTCATATTCATATCATAATATCACATGACATTATATCTAATCATCAGATAATTCAAGCACATATGTAGGCAATGCATCATGAATTTGAAAACTTATACTTATAAGTACTTGAAATTAATATCATCATTAGAGGGGATCCCGGTTTGTACCACATACATAATGCGCGCGCTTCATAGGTAGGTCCAAGGTAGCAAGTCTTGAACCCTACCATGCATACATACTAGGCCCGAGTCTTACTCCATCGACCTAGGGCATTCAGAGGCCCATTACTGACGAGGCCCGAGTCTTACTCCATCGACCCCGGGGCGTTTACGGAGCCCACCCTTGGTACAAACCATACAAAAAAAATAACTTATCATGCATAACTATCACATCATGTCCCTAACAATCTTTCATGCATTTCCTTTTTCATTTCTTTTCATTATGTATAGCATTTCCTATGCTATAACATATCATTACGTAACATAATTTCATTTCTTCTCATTATGTATATAGCATTTCCTATACTATAACATATCATGGCATATTACGTAACATAATTTCATTTCTTTTCATTATGTATAGCATTTCCTATGCTATAACATATCATGGCATATTACGTAACATAATTTCATTTCTTCTCATTATGTATAGCATTTCCTATGCTATAACATATCATGGCATATTACATAACATAATTTCATTTCTTCTCATTATGTATAGCATTTCCTATGCTATAACATATCATAGCATATTACATAACATAATTTCATTTCTTCTCATTATGTATAGCATTTCCTATGCTATAACATATCATAGCATATTACATAACATAATTTCATTTCTTCTCATTATGTATAGCATTTCCTATGCTATAACATATCATGGCATATTACATAACATAATTTCATTTCTTCTCATTATGTATAGCATTTCCTAGGTTTCTTTTTCTTTTATTTTCCTTCATGGCCGAAACCTACCAGTCCTTAAGCTAGGTTTCTTAAGTGGCCTAAAGCATGGAAAGCCTAAGTAAATATCATGACAAAAGTTACTAAGAACATCATACACAAAATTGGATCATAAACAAGCTAGGACTCTTGTGATCTTACATGTCTTATATCATGTAACTAATTTTCTACATTCCAATTAAACATGAGAGCATTAATCAACTTTCATATCATAATATCACAGAGGTCTTGAGCATATTAATATTTTTGTTTAGGCTAATCTAAGCTATCCCTTTTATCATGGCCGAAAAACCCTAAAAAGAGTTCATGAGTTTCTAGCAATGTGAACACCCTTTAAGAAACTTTATATCCTATCATAGGAGCATGTTTATTTAAATTTTTTTTTGAAGGTCTTTCTAACCCTGAACCTTTTTGGTCCGAAGCATACAAGTGAGTTTTCTTTTGGTTCCAATTAATTTCCAAGCAAGAAAACTATAGAAAGGTCCTTAGCATTTCATAGAAGGAACCTTGCACTAGTTTGGTTAGACAATAATCTTCCTAACCTCTTTAAAATATTTTTGGTTAAATCCTAGGGTTAGATACTCCTCTGATCATACATCATATCAGTATAAAATCATGGAAAAGAATCCTTCTACATAGCATAGAAAATCTTATCATGAAATGAGGTCTTGTTTAAATCATCCTAGATTTGAAAACCTTTTCTTTAGCCGAATTTTCTTAAATTCTTTCCTAGGTTTTCTAATCCTTATAAATCCGAAAATCACATAAAAGCCTTGTACCACAGGTGAGGGGAAGCTTACCTTCTTTGCTTAAGTTTCCTAGAGTTGAGAACTTGCTTGTGGACCTTTCTTCCTTGCTTGCTTTGCTCGGCACCAATGGAGGAAGAAGTGGCTAGGTCTTTTGGTGGAGAGGAGGAGGAAGAAGAGGAGGCTTCTTCCTCTTGTGTTGCTCAGCAACAAAAAGAAAGAAAGAAAAGAGGGAGTGTCTCGGCACCTCTAGGGGAAGAGGAGGAGAGTGAGTTGAGGATGAAGCCACCCCTCCATGCCTATTTATACTAAAATGAGGGGAGGAAAACTTGACTTGATTCATCCTCCTTATTTATTTCTCCTCTTTAATGATAAGAATATTATAGAGAAATGCTTCTTGAGTTCTCTCTTTTCTTTCCTTTAATTAAAATTCCTATCTCTCCTCTTACAATATCCTCTCCTATCACACTTGGTTAACATATGCATGCATCCACAAGAGAACCAAGGATCAAAACTTGGTTATGTATATTTTTACTTCTTTTTACTTCCTTTTCCTTTTAAGTAAAAAGAATCCTTTCTTATTCTTAACTACTTAGTCCTTTCTCTCCTTATCAATAATTCTCCTATCCCCTTTGATATACTATACATGTTCCTTACAAGAGGTCCAAGGTTCAATCCTATTTCTCTTCTAACATATTATTGATATTCTTTTATACATAATAATTCATATATGACCATATTATGCATTATGCATAAATATTTCATACACATATATATTATCTCATATTCCTTCCTTTTGTTTACATTAATTCCATGTATTATAAATATAGATGATTTATATTCTCAACTTTATTTTCTTTCATAAAGTTTTAATCATCTAAATCCTTCCCATCTTAATATTCAACTTAGAATATTTACACCTTCTTTTCACTACCTTCAAACTCTCATTATCCTTACTTTCTTATCTAGGCTTTCTAGGGGTGTTACAATCTCCCCTACTTATTGAAAGTTCGTCCCCGAACTTAGAATGACAATTTCTGCTCAGATTCCTTAGACGTTGGTGGAGCTTCCAATCTCCCTTGACTCATTGAAGGTCCCTCAATAGAAGTCTGCAGTTGGTGTAACCTTGCGGGACCACCTTGATTCAGAACATACTGTGGTGCTTTAGTTTTGGTAGGGCAGTCTCTAGATAGATGTCCTTCCAGTCCACAGTCGTAGCATTTAATTTTGCCCTTACGACAGTCTTTTGCTTTATGACCCTCTATCCCACAGTTGTAACACTTATTAGTGCTCGTACGACATGTTCCTGGATGTTTCTTCCCACATGTATTGCACTGAGAAAACTTGAGCTGCTTGTTGGACGGACCATTCTTAGTGTCGTTCTGTCGCTTTCCCTTTCCACCGTGGTTCCCTTTCCAGTTGGCCTTGATATTTTCCCGTTCTTCCATCTGAGCTTGCTTCTTGTCCTTGCCTAGTGCCTTCAGGTAGTGTTCAGTATTCAGGGCACTGCTAATTAACTCCTCTGTGGTCCGCGGCCTGTTAACTCCGCCGGCCACATTAAGTGCTATCTCGGGTCTGAGCATCTTTAGCATAAGCCTGACCCTTTCTCCCTCCGTCCTAACTAATTCCGGGCATAGTCGTGCCAGGCGGTTGAATCTTTTCATCGCTTCTTCTACCGTTAGGTCACCTTGCCGAAATTCGGTGAATTCATCATAGTGCCTACTTGTCACCCGAGTGTGGAAGAATTCTTCGAAGAATTCCGTCTCAAAATCTGCCCAACTCATTTGGTTTACTGGTCTTTTCACTTTCACTCTGTCCCACCACATTCGGGCGTCTCCCGTGAGACAGAATGATACGCATTTGACCTTTTCATGCTCAGGCCAGTCCAATAGTTCTATCATGCTCTCCATTGTCTTAAACCAAGCTTGTGCGTCCCATGCTTCACAATTACCAGAGAATTTCTCTGGCCTCAGTCTTTGCCACTGGATCAGATACGCTTCTTGACGAACTACCGGTGCCAGATTCACTAGTGGTACCGGTGCTGCTACTGGCTCCGGTTCAACTACTGGTATAGTTGGCGTATTATTCTGATTTGGGGTAGCAGGATTCCCTTGTTGATTCATCATGGCAGCAATCATCTGTTGCTATTCCGTAAGCTGTCGTTGTAGCTCAGTAACTACATGTGCCCAATCAGGTGGAGGTACGGTCTCCTCCGTTCTGGCATTTCGTCTTCTAGTCATACTTATTTTCCTAAATGATAATAAGTTTAGTCTAAGTTATCATTTATGCATGAATATCTTAACATATCTTGTCTAGGTTTCATGCCATGTTTGGGTTATCATTGAGGTATTCTTTCTTAGGTTGTCATATCATCTTTAGATTACCTTACCATTCATACGCGTCAAGATCTAGCCGATGGTATTATCATTCTTACTTGACTCATGCCTAAATTGATACCATTTCTACTCTTTTTATTCATCAAAAGCTTTTATAACTTCTTCTCTTTAAAGGCCAGGTAGGTTGTGACTACTCCTGCCATAAAGGACATGATAGCAGTAGTCATCATCAACCCAACCTGTATCGACTTGCCCAGATCATTCTGGGGTGGATCAGGCATTATCGGAGGTTGAATCTCCGATGCCTCTTCCGGGTCGATTATTGTCTCTTCATCCATTCCCTCGTCTTCTTCAACATGTTCGTCCGGTTCCATCGGGTCTTCGTTTAGTTCCCCCTCGAGGTTGTTCAGTCCCCACTCGAAGTCTATTATATCGTTGGGGTTGAAACCCATTTCCATGTATTCAGCAAGGTTAAATTCATCCTCGCCCATCTCAGGAAATTCGTTCTCTCCTTCATAATATTCCATAATTTCTGAATCTTCATCTTCATTATCGTCCGAATTCCCTTCCTCGATTTCCTCGAGATCTTCCTCTCCGAACTCGCCGTGTTCCGGAGATTCCGAGTCGCTCACATAGTTGTCGAAGTATTCCAGCATATCGGGTTCATCCGCGAACTCGAGGTATTCGCCAAAATATTCTACATCCTCGGGATCGTATTCGAACGGGATATAGTCCATTTTTACAAGATTTTAAAGATTCATTATTCCTCTTATGTTATAGCCTTAGGTTCTTGTATCTAGGCTACCATTCATGCATCTTAGAATATCACCTACTTATCATCTTGCACCATTTTCTAGGGTATAACTTAAGGTATCCTTCCTAGGCTACCATTCATGCATCCTAGAGTATCATACTATTTTTAACACATACTTGTCATCATGCACCCTTCTCTAGGGTATAGCTTAAGGTATCCTTCCTAGGCTATTATTCATGTATCCTAGAGTATCGTACTAATTTTTGCATATAAATAAATTAAGCAACTGTACTTACTTGGAGCGACAGGAAGGAGCTTGATGTGTGTGTAGTGAGCTGGCAAAACTTTGCTCTGATACCACCTGTAAAACGCCCACCCTTCTTACCCAAGGGCGGCGCTACGATCTTATACTACTTACGTACATGCTTTAGTTATACTATAACAGCGGAAAATTTTAAATCATTCCTTTTATTTAAATAAGCATGATATCACATATTCTGATTAGTTCGAATGTGCATATATTGATCATATAACTAAAAATATTAATTTGTCCGAATCGTTCTTGCCGAGCCACCACCACACACATCACTATCTGCTCCTCCTGCTGCTCCGTCGTTCCGAATATCCGTCCCCCATATCTGCTGTACAAGGAAAGTAAGCTATGAGCACTCATGGCTCAGTAAGTTCCTTTCCTACTCACTAAAACCGAATTCATATCATTGCATATCAATTATCATGCGAGGTATCATAAGCATACGACATACAAGGGTATCATATTCATATTCATATCATAATATCACATGGCATTATATCTAATCATCAGATAATTCAAGCACATATGTAGGCAATGCATCATGAATTTGAAAACTTATACTTATAAGTACTTGAAATTAATATCATCATTAGAGGGGATCCCGGTTTGTACCACATACATAATGCGCGCGCTTCATAGGTAGGTCCAAGGTAGCAAGTCTTGAACCCTACCATGCATACATACTAGGCCCGAGTCTTACTCCATCGACTTAGGGCATTCAGAGGCCCATTACTGACGAGGCCCGAGTATTACTCCATCGACCCCGGGGCGTTTACGGAGCCCACCCTTGGTACAAACCATACAAAAAAAATAACTTATCATGCATAACTATCATATCATGTCCCTAACAATCTTTCATGCATTTCCTTTTTCATTTCTTTTCATTATGTATAGCATTTCCTATGCTATAACATATCATTACGTAACATAATTTCATTTCTTCTCATTATGTATAGCATTTCCTATGCTATAACATATCATGGCATATTACGTAACATAATTTCATTTCTTTTCATTATGTATAGCATTTCCTATGCTATAACATATCATGGCATATTACGTAACATAATTTCATTTCTTCTCATTATGTATAGCATTTCCTATGCTATAACATATCATGACATATTACGTAACATAATTTCATTTCTTCTCATTATGTATAGCATTTCCTATGCTATATAACATATCATGACATATTACATAACATAATTTCATTTCTTCTCATTATGTATAGCATTTCCTATGCTATAACATATCATAGCATATTACATAACATAATTTCATTTCTTCTCATTATGTATAGCATTTCCTATGCTATAACATATCATGGCATATTACATAACATAATTTCATTTCTTCTCATTATGTATAGCATTTCCTATGCTATAACATATCATGGCATATTACATAACATAATTTCATTTCTTCTCATTATGTATAGCATTTCCTAGGTTTCTTTCCCTTTTTCTTTTATTTTCCTTCATGGCCGAAACCTACCAGTCCTTAAGCTAGGTTTCTTAAGTGGCCTAAAGCATGGAAAGCCTAAGTAAATATCATGGCAAAAGTTACTAATAACATCATACACAAAATTGGATTATAAACAAGCTAGGACTCTTGTGATCTTACATGTCTTATATCATGTAACTAATCTTCTACATTCCAATTAAACATGAGAGCATTAATCAACTTTCATATCATAATATCACAGAGGTCTTGAGCATATTAATATTTTTGTTTAGGCTAATCTAAGCTATCCCTTTTATCATGGCCGAAAAACCCTAAAAAGAGTTCATGAGTTTCTAGCAATGTGAACACCCTTTAAGAAACTTTATATCCTATCATAGGAGCATGTTTATTTAATTTTTTTTTTGAAGGTCTTTCTAACCCTTAACCTTTCTGGTCCGAAGCATACAAGTGAGTTTTCTTTTGGTTCCAATTAATTTCCAAGCAAGAAAACTATAGAAAGGTCCTTAGCATTTCATAGAAGGAACCTTGCACTAGTTTGGTTAGACAATAATCTTCCTAGCCTCTTTAAAATATTTTTGGTTAAATCCTAGGGTTAGATACTCCTCTGATCATACATCATATCAGTATAAAATCATGGAAAAGAATCCTTCTACATAGCATAGAAAATCTTATCATGAAATGAGGTCTTGTTTAAATCATCTTAGATTTGAAAACCTTTTCTTTAGCCGAATTTTCTTAAATTCTTTCCTAGGTTTTCTAATCCTTATAAATCCGAAAATCACATAAAAGCCTTGTACCACAGGTGAGGGAAGCTTACCTTCTTTGCTTAAGTTTCCTAGAGTTGAGAACTTGCTTGTGGACCTTTCTTCCTTGCTTTGCTCGGCACCAATGGAGGAAGAAGTGGCTAGGTCTTTTGGTGGAGAGGAGGAGGAAGAAGAGGAGGCTTCTTCCTCTTGTGTTGCTCGGCAACAAAAAAAAAGAAAGAAAAGAGGGAGTGTCTCGGCACCTCTAGGAGAAGAGGAGGAGAGTGAGTTGAGGATGAAGCCACCCCTCCATGCCTATTTATACTAAAATGAGGGGAGGAAAACTTGACTTGATTCATCCTCCTTATTTATTTCTCCTCTTTAATGATAAGAATATTCTAGAGAAATGCTTCTTGAGTTCTCTCTTTTCTTTCTCTCTTTTCTTTCCTTTAATTAAAATTCCTATCTCTCCTCTTACAATATCCTCTCCTATCACACTTGGTTAACATATGCATGCATCCACAAGAGAACCAAGGATCAAAACTTGGTTATGTATATTTTTACTTCTTTTTACTTCCTTTTCCTTTTAAGTAAAAAGAATCCTTTCTTATTCTTAACTACTTAGTCCTTTCTCTCCTTATCAATAATTCTCCTATCCCCTTTGATATCCTATACATGTTCCTTACAAGAGGTCCAAGGTTCAATCCTATTTCTCTAATAACATATTATTGATATTCTTTTGTACATAATAATTCATATATCACCATATTATGCATTATGCATAAATATTTCATACACATATATATTATCTCATATTCCTTCCTTTTGTTTACATTAATTCCATGTATTATAAATATAGATGATTTATATTCTCAACTTTATTTTCTTTCATAAAGTTTTAATCATCTAAATCCTTCCCATCTTAATATTCAACTTAGAATATTTACACCTTCTTTTCACTACCTTCAAACTCTCATTATCCTTACTTTCTTATCTAGGCTTTCTAGGGGTGTTACACTCCCTTTGTTTTTATGATATGTACCTTAGGATAAGAGAGTTGTTAACATTTCTCCTACTTGTATGTTGCTTGGAATTAGGATGTCTCCCTTTCAACTTTCGGCCATGATAAGATTAAGGGCCTAAGAGAACCTTAAACCTAATCTAAGCATGTCATGATTCTTCTTAAGATAAGATAGGAAGTTAATATGATATGCTCATGCTTGTATGTTGATTTAACTTTATTTCCATGCTCATGAACATTCGGCCATGGTAGGTTTTAGGGCCTAGGAGAACTTTAACCTAAACTAAGCATGCCATGATTTTCCTTAAGACAAGATATGAAGTTAACATGACATGCTCATGCTTGTAGGTTGATTAGAACTTTATTCATGCTTTATGAACTTTCGGCCACAACTAGTTTAAAGGCCTAAGAAACTAAGAACCCAACCTAACTATGCTCATGATGTTCTTGGTAATAAATACTATGAAATTTGTTTAGGGTTTCCATGCTTTATGCCACATGAAACCTAGTTACATGATTTACAAGTTTCGGCCATAATAAGTTTATAAGTGTAGGAAACCTAGAACCTAAACTAAACATGCTTATGATGTTCCTCATGATATATGATATGATATTGGTTTAGAGTTCACATGCTTGTATGTTGATTTTTTAACCAAATGTGATGCTTGATGATATTCGGCCATAACAAGTTTATAAGCTTAGGAAACCTAGAACCTAAACTAAACATGCTTATGATGTTCCTCATGATATATGATATGATATTGGTTTAGAGTTCACATGCTTGTATGTTGATTTTTAACCAAAGGTGATGCTTGATGGTATTCGGCCATAACAAGTTTATAAGCTTAGGAAACCTAGAACCTAAACTAAACATGCTTATGATGTTCCTTATGATAAATGATATGATATTGGTTTAGTGTTCACATGCTTGTATGTTGCTTTTAACCCAATGTAATGCTTGATAAGATTCGGCCATGACAAGTTTCTAAGCTTAGGAAACCTAGAACCAAAACTAAACATGCTTATGATGTTCCTTATGATATATGATATGATATTGGTTTAGGGCTCACATGCTTGTATGTTGATTGGTAACCTAATTTACAATCATATGTTTCGGCCACTATATGAAAATTAGGGTTAGAGACCTAATTATGATCTTCATGTGTCTCACATGCAATACTTCATGATATGATAAGAACTTGCTATGCTTCTTTGTTTATTTACGTATGCTCATGATCTACGCATGTTGATAACCCTTATGATATGTTGTGTGCCAAATTATGTATGCTATTATGATGAGCTGTGTGCCTAAACTATGCATGTATTTATGATGTGCTGTGTGCCCAAATTATGCATGCTATTATGATGAGCTGTGTGCCCAAATTATACATGTGTTTCTGATGTGCTGTGTGCCCAAATTTATGCATGCTATTATGATGAGCTGTGTGCCAGAATTATGCATGTTTATGATATGTTAAGAAAAAAAATGATATGCATGAAATGATAAGAACCATGATATGTATGACATGCTACTTTACTTTATACGGCTTGTACCAAGGGTGGGCTCCATAAGCGCCCCGAGGTCGATCGAATAAGAAACGGGCCTCGTTAGGGATGGGCTCCTAAGTGCCCCTAGGTCGATGGACTAAGAAACGGGCCTAGTATGTATGCCTTGTAGGGTTCAAGACTTGCTACCTTGGACCTACATAGGACGCGCGCATTTATGTATGTGGTACAAGCCGGGGCCCCCCTTATGTTGAGATTATGTTTAAGTATGTATATAATAAGTTTTCAAAAGACATGATGCATATATTTTTCATGATACATGTTTTGAAAGTCATCTCGCATATACTTTATGATTTTACCACGGTACGCCATGATACTTATGATTATGCTATGATATGCTAAGATGCACTTTATGATTATGTCATGATATGCCATGATACCTTACGATTATGTTACAATATGCCATGATGTACTTTATGACATGATATAATTTGATGCTCTTTATGAATATGACATGATATGACATGATGTTCTGTATTTTATGAAAGTTACGATATGATGCTTCTATACATGATATGTTGAGTTTGTCTACATGCTTATGCCTTGATGATTATGTTATGCTATACGGTTTTTGTGAGTAGGAAAGGATCTTACTAAGCCATGTGCTTATAGCTTACTTTCCTTGTACCACAGATAAGGGAAAAGGCTGGATAAACTAAGGGAGCAGCAGGAGGGGCAAGAAGGATGTGTGTGGTAGTGGATTGGCTAAAAGAAAAGACCTGCTTTTATTTAATAAGAATTATGTCTAGCTTATGTTATTGTTTCATGACTCTATGACATTTAATTATGCTTATTGGTATTATGACTTAAAATCATGTTAAGCATGCTATGTGACCTTATATGCTAGGTAGTTAGGAATGATGATTTGAAAAGAAAATTTTTTAAAGAAAATCTCATAAACAAGACTTCCGCTGTTTTAAGTAGAAAAGAATATTTAGCATGCAAGTAAGTAAGTAAGTAAGTTAAAGTAACCCCCATCCCTTGAGCAGGAAGGCCGGGGCGTTACATGATACACCGCAAGTCTAAGTGCTTTGATTAGTTCAAAGAGTACGAGGCTGATGCGGAGAAATGTCAAAGTAAAAATATCGAGACACTACTGTGAGATCATAGTGGCAAATACCTCTTGGGAGAATTTAGGAGTCACTTATCAGAAGTAGGGATTCAATCCCAACTAACTGCACTTGGTACATCCTAATAGAATGGTGTAGTAGATAGAAGGTATAAGGCTCTTATGGAATAATTAGATCAATGATGAGTTATTTAGAAAATTACCAAATTCGTTTTAAGGATATACACTGGAAACGGAAGTGAATATAGTACCTTCAAAGTCAGAACTCTCTACTCCCACAGAATTATAGAATGGACGTAAGCCTAATCTGAAGCATATTCGGATTTGGGTGGTCTAGCACATGGGAGACACTGGAAATTAGACATGAGTTCACTTGTTTGTGAGTTATCCTAGAAAAACGAAAAGAGGTTTGTAGTCCTTAAAATCGGAAGGTCATTGTTGGCACCAATGCTTGATTTTAGAAAAGGACAATACTATAAACCACAAGCCCATGAGTAAAAATTGTTCTTAAGGAAATTAAAGGACACGTCTAACCTAGTACCAACTGTACAAGATGAAATATCACAAGAAACTGCAACACGTATCACAAATGATACACAATTGCGGAAAGTACCTCGTCGTAGTGGGAGGGTTGTTAGACAACCTAAAAAGATTCATGTTTTGGGAGTGTCTTTGGACTCGATCTGTAATGCCCGCCCTTCCAGGGACACTCTGACTGCCCTTAGAGGGACGGGGTTACTTACATTCACCTAACATACTAATGCATATGAACTCATGGCAGCGGAAGACATACTTAAAAATTTTTATCATATGCATTTGATTGTCTTAAACATGGCATGTGAATCATAACTTATTAACATTTTACCATATTATAATTATTCTAACATGAGCAAAATCTCATAAGAGCATAACATACTCGCTCAAACTATCACCATAAGCATAGGGTCCAAACTTAGTTCACATGCACAATTTAACCAAATATAAATTTAAACTTAATTTGATCTATTCACCATGCCACTTCCACACACATCATCATTGCCCTTCCTACTGCTCCCCTTAATTCATCCATCCTTTTCCTTTATCTGCAGTACAAGGAACATAAAACTATAAGCCCAAAGGCTTAATGAGCTCCTTTCCTACTCATAAAACATAAAGCACATAACACAACATAGCATGTGAAACATAGCATAGCATAACATGGCATGAGAAATCATAACATAGAACATATCTTATCATGTAAGAAACATAACATATCACAACATAGCATGAGGGAACATAACGTAAACATATCATCTCATATAAGAAGTATAACATGGCATTGCATATCATGTGAGCGCATATCATGAACCATATCATATCATGTAAGCACATATCATGAGGCATATCATATCATGTAAGCATGTATCATAACTCATACCTGTTCATAATAGTGCATATAATTCATAAAATATGTGCATGTAGATGCAAGATGTATGTTATTTATTTATTTTTAAACATGTATCATGGAATGCACATATGCATCATGTCTCTTTTAAAACATATCTTATACATACTTGAACATAATATCATCATGAGGGTCCGGCTTGTACCACATACATACATAAATGCACGCAATCCCTTGGACAGGGTAGCTGGCCCCGAACCTACTAGGGATCTAGGTCCGTTCATAGTCCGTCGACCTAGGGCGTACTAAGGAGCCCATCCCTTTTTACGAGGCCCGTTTCATAGACCATCGACCTCGGGGCGCTTATGGAGCCCACCCTTGGTACAAGCCATATAAAATAAAATATCATGTCATACATATCATGTCATCATGCATATCATAGCTTATCATACATGTCATAATTTCTTGTCATATCATGAAGAGAGCTCTTGATTCCATCTTAAGGGAACCATCTCTTGCCATACCATGAAGAGTGCTCTTGATCCCAACTTAAGGGAAGCAACCCTTAGGCTTTTCTTTTTACATAAGCCTTTCATACATATATCATGAAACATAACATGTTCATATCATAACATAAAACATAACATGTGATCTTTATAACATCGAGCATGGCATATCATATCATGAAGCATAGCATATCATATCATATCATGAGCATAGCATATCATATCATGAGCATAGCATAACATATCATGGAACATAGCTTATCTCATAACATAAGGCATGACATATTATATCATGAACATAGTATATCATATCATTAGCATAGCATATCATATCATATCATGAGCATAGCATATCATATCATGGAACATAGCTTGTCTCATAACATAAGGCATAACATATCATATCATGAAGCATGGAACCTAAACTAATCACATATCAAAGACCATACATCATGAGAAAACATAAGCATGCATAGTTGGGTTCAAAACTTTTCCCCAATCCTATTCTTTCAACCTAGGCCGAAACCTTACTAGCATGGGTTCTAAACATTGGCCATCATACAAAGCATGAAACTTAAACCAACTCTAGATAATTAGTCATACATCATAAGAAGCATAAACAAGCATGGATAAATTTCAAGACCTTGCTCTAAGCCCATATACTTGCTTGGCCGAACCTTAAGGTGAGGTTCTAAGCATTCATTTGTACAATATGTAGCATGGAAACGTATCTAATCTTATACACAAGATCACACAACATCTAGAGCCATAACCAAGCATAATTAGGTTAGAAAAACTTAACTCTAAGCTTGCACTCTACCTTGGCCGAAACCTACAATTAGGGTTTCCATTCTTTTAGTGCAACATGTGACATAATGGCTTAACCTAGCTACATACAAGGTATCATACTTCATGAATGAACACAAACAAGTATGTTTAGGTTCTAAATTTTTAGCCCTAGGCCTCTTATACTCTCTTGGCCGAAACTTGCAACTAGTATTTTCATATTTTTCATACAACATAAAGCATAAAAATCTAAGCTACCAATACACAAGGGTTCATGCATCATGAAGGAGCATAACCAAGCATGTTATCATTTAAAAATCTTACTCCAAACTTCATTTCTATTCTTGGCCGAAACATGTGACTAGGATTTCTATATTTTTCATACAACATGAAACATAAAAATATAGGCAACCAATACACAAGGGTTCATACATCATGAAGGAGCATAAACAACATGTTATCATTAACAAAACTTTGCCCTAAATTGCATTCCTAACCTTGGCCGAAACTTGAAAGTAACTTTCTCCAAACTTTATACAACATGGAGCATGGAAAACCCAAACTATCCACATATAAGAAAGTTTAACAAGTTTAGGAACATAAACAATAAGTTTCCTTTTAAAGCCTTGCCCTAAACCCTATAACTCATCTTGGCCGAAACTTTAGGTTAGGGTTCTTAAACTTTTTAATATCATAGGGAGTATTAAGCTTAGCCAACAACATATAAAAGATCTTATATCATGAAGAAAACATAGGCAAGCTTGTTACCAAACAAAACTTGGATCCAAACCTTACTTTTTGATCTTGGCCGAAACTTTAAAAATGAGGTTCTAGACTTTTTTTTTCCAACATGAAGCATAGCTTGTAAACTTGTTAACCTAAATGACCACAAATCTAACTTGGCCGGAACTTGAAAAGGAAATCTCTACGATTTCAATAACGTTTATGTACGAAGAAAACTGAAAACTACTTGTACTGCAGTGAGGGGATACTCACATCCTCGCTTGATTTTCTTATGGAAGAGATCTTGCTTGTGGAGCCTTCCTAGAGAGGAGCTTCTTGCTTGGGCTCGGCAATGGTGAGGAGGAAGAAGCTCTTGGTCACGGTGAGGAGGAGGAGGAAGGGAGAAAAATGAAGATTTTCCTTCATTTCTCCTTTTATTCCAAATGGGAAGAGGAAGGAAAAATGGGTTTTTCCTTCTCTTTTCCTTTACATCTCCCTTAATGAAAAGAGGAAGCAAGAGTCCTCTTTTCTTTTGAGAGAAAGAAGGCAACTCTAACTTCTCCTTCTAAATGAAAGAAGCTCTTTTCTTACTCTTAACTATATTGTCACTTCTCTTTCTAACAATATCTTCTCTTAGTCTATTGGTTAACACATACATGTATCTAGTAAGAGATCCAAGGTTCAAACCTTGGTCATCTCTTTTTGGTTCTATTTTTATTTTTTTGCAAATTTACACATAAGGCCTAATTTAAACCATGGTAAAAATAAATAATCTTGCTAGATATCCTAGGGGTGTTACAGTCCCCCATACCTCATAAAAGTTCGTCCTCGAACTTAAAATAGCTCCGGGTACCTTTGTCTCATATCGTCTTCTCGTTCCCATGTAGCTTCTTCGAACCATTGATTTTGCCACAGGACCTTTACTAAGGGTACCTCTTTGTTTCATAGTCTTTTGATACTTCAATCCAATATCTGAACCGGTCGACTTTCATAACTTAGATCCTCTTGCACTTATACGGTTTGTGGTTCGATCACTTGGTCCGTGCTCGGAATACATTTCTTTAGCATCGAAACATGGAACACATTGTGGATAGCTGACATCTCATGAGGGAGCGCTATTTCGTAAGCCACCTTGCCAACTCTTTTCTGAACTTGATATGGGCCTACATAGCGCGGGCTTAGTTTTCCCTTCTTTCCGAACCTCATTACTCCTTTCATAGGAGTTACTTTAAGGAATACTGCATCTCTGACACTGAATTCTAAGGGCCTTCGTCTTTTATCTGCATAATTCTTTTGTCAACTCTGAGTTGTTTCTATTCTTTGGCGGATGTTCTGTATTGCATGGGTGGTGTTGTCAATGAATTCTGTTTGAACTCCCATCCCCTTCTTTTCACCACCTTCGTACCAGCATATAGGGGACCTACATTTCCTTCCGTACAGAGCCTCGTAGGGTGTCATTCCAATAGTAGCTTGATAACTATTGTTGTAGGCGAATTCCGCTAAACATAAATATCGGCACCAACTCTCTTTGAAATCTAAGGCGCAAGCCCGTAACATGTCTTCTAGTACTTGATTTACCCTTTCTGTTTGTCCGTCGGTCTTAGGGTGGAAGGCAGTACTGAACAATAGTTTGGTGCCAAGGGCTTTCTAAACACATTCCCAAAAATATGAAATAAAACGACCATCTCTATCAGAAATAATGGTCTTAGGAATCCCATGTAATCTAACAATTTCTTTGACATATAATTGAGCTAATTGCTCAATAGAGTAGGTCATCTTAATTGCCAGAAAGTGGCTAGATTTCGTCAATCTGTCCACGATTACCCATATAGCATCGTAACCGTTCGTCGTTTTGGGTAATCCCGAGATGAAATCCATAGAGATATCTTCCCATTTCCATTCTGGAATTTGGATTGGCTGCAGTAATCCTCCAGGTCTCTGGTGTTCTGCTTTAACCTGTTGACAGGTCAAATAGGTACTGACATACTGTGCCACATCTCTTTTCATACCGGACCACCAGAATTTCTTTTTCAGATCTTGGTACATCTTAGTGGAACCTGGATGCATCACATAGGGTATTGCATGGGCCTCTTCCAGTATCTTCTTTCGCAACTCTAGATCCCCGGGAATACATAATCTATCCCTGAGATATAATATTCCATTGTTCGCGATACAGAATCCGTCATTCTTTCCCTCTAAGGTTTCCTGCTTACTTCTTTGGAGGCTTTGGTCACTAGTTTGCTTCTCCAATATATTGTCGAATAATGTCGGTGCTAAGGTCAGGGTAGAGAGTTGCCCGGACATATTTTCGACCCAGTGACACATAATGTTTCTCGGCTTCCCGATAAATTCGACTATTGGTTCGCCTTCAGTATTAGATAACAGTTCACCTTCAGTATCAGATAAAACTTTAGTATATTGACTAAAATTAGGTAACTGACCTGTGACAGCAGTAGAAGCATTCGCCACTTCTTCCTTGGTGAGGGAGAAAATTCTGGCATTTGTCGTCACTGCGGAGCTTCCAATCTCCCTTGACTTATCTGAGGGCCTTCTAATGTAGCTTGCATCAGGTGTAGCGGTGGGGGAACACCTCTGTTTTGGACATGCTGTGGAGGGGGTGTCTGAATCTGAGTAGGACAGTTCCGAGCCATATGCCCTTCCATTCCACAGTTGTAGCATCTATTTGTGCCTATCCGACATATTCCCGGGTGCTTTTCCCGCAGGTGGTACACTGAGGAAACATGAGTTGCTTACTTGCTGGTCCACCCTTGGAGTCAGTTCCTTGCTTCCGCTTGCCACTGTGATTTCCTTTCCAGTTGGTTCGGGTATTCTGGAATTTCTGTCTTCCCGGCTGAGTTTGACTCTTGCCATCGCTCACTACCTTCTGATAGTGTTCCGTGAGCAGTGCACTGCTGATTAGTTCTTCGGCGGTCTGCGGTCTATAACTCCGCCTGCCACATTCAGAGCTATCTTAGGTCTGAGCATTATCAGCATAAGTCTGACCCTCTCTCTTTCAGTGCTAACCAATTCTGGAATAAGCGCGCCAAATGGTTGAATTTCTTGACAGATTCATTAACTGACAGATCGCCTTGTCGGAACTAGGTGAACTCGTCATAATGCCTGTTTGTCACCCTAATATGGAAGAATTCCTCGAAAAATTCCGTCTCAAAGTCTGTCCATCTCATCTGATTTATCTGTCGTTTGGCTTTGACTCGGTCCCACCACATTCTGGCATCGCCCGTAAGGCAGAACGATGCGCATTTGACTTTCTCGTGCTCAGGCCAATCCAGTAACTCCACTATGCTCTCCACAGTCTTGAACCAGGCCTGTGTGTCCCATGGTTCACAGTTACCGGAGAAAGCTTCCGGCTTCAGTCTCTGCCACTGAATCAGATATGCCTCCTGACGAACCACTGGAGCTGGGCCTACCGGTGGTGCAAGTGCCGGTGGTACTGGTACAGCTGTAGGTATTACTGGTACTACGTTCTGGTGTCCTGGGGGGGGTAGCAGGATTCCCCTATTGATTCAGCAGAGCAGTGATCATCTGCTGCTATTCCGTAACCTGACGCTGGAGCTCGGTAACTACATGCATCAGATCGGGTGGAGGTGCTGTCTCATTTGCTCTGGTATTACGTCTTCTAGCCATCCTTATCTTCATTAATGACAATAGAGCTAGCGTAAGTTATTATCATTTCTTACCAGACTAACGAAAGGTTATCATCATTTTTAACTATTTGTAAGGTTGTTGTGTTATCATCCCTAACCTACCATCATGCAACCTAAACTAAAACTGTGACTTAAAAGAATAAAGTAAGCATGCATACTACTAAAGCATCATAAATAAAATAAAATAAATAAATAAACTAAGCATAAGCATCACAAAAAAAAAAGAAATATACAAAGCATAGAAATTCTTATTTGGAGCGACAGGATGCAGGCTTGATGTGTGTGTAGTGGAAGGTAAACCTCGCTCTGATACCAACCTGTAACGCCCGCCCTTCCTGGGACACTCTGACTGCCATTAGAGGGACGGGGTTACTTACATTCACCTAACATACTAATGCATATGAACTCATGGCAGCGGAAGACATACTTAAAAATTTTTATCATATGCATTTGTTTGTCTTAAACATGGCATGTGAATCATAACTTATTAACATTTTACCATATCATAATTATTCTAACATGAGCAAAATCTCATAAGAGCATAACATACTGGCTCAAACTATCACCATAAGCATAGGGTCCAAACTTAGTTCACATGCACAATTTAACCAAATATAAATTTAAACTTAATTTGATCTATTCACCATGCCACTTCCACACACATCATCATTGCCCTTCCTGCTGCTCCCCTTAATTCATCCATCCTTTGCCTTTATCTACAGTACAAGGAACATAAAACTATAAGCCCAAAGGCTTAATGAGCTCCTTTCCTACTCATAAAACATAAAGCACATAACACAACATAGCATGTGAAACATAGCATAGCATAACATGGCATGAGAAATCATAACATAGAACATATCTTATCATGTAAGAAACATAACATATCACAACATAGCATGAGGGAACATAACGTAAACATATCATCTCATATAAGAAGTATAACATGGCATAGCATAGCATGTGAACGCATATCATGAACCATATCATATCATGTAAGCACAAATCATGAGACATATCATATCATGTAAGCATGTATCATAACTCATACCTGTTCATAATAGTGCATAAACCATAATTCATAAAATATGTGCATGTAGATGCAAGATGTATGTTATTTATTTATTTTTTTTTAAAAAACATGTATCATGGAATGCGCATATGCATCATGTCTCCTTTAAAAGATATCATATACATACTTGAACATAATATCATCATGAGGGCTCGGCTTGTACCACATACATACATAAATGCGCGCAATCCCTAGGACAGGGTAGCTAGCCCCGAACCTACTAGGGATCTAGGTCCGTTCATAGTCCGTTGACCTAGGGGCGTACTAAGGAGCTCATCCCTTTTTACGAGGCCCGTTTCATAGACCATCGACCTCGGGGCGCTTATGGAGCCCACCCTTGGTACAAATCATATAAAATAAAATATCATGTCATACATATCATGTCATCATACATATCATAGCTTATCATACATGTCATAATTTCTTGTCATATCATGAAGAGAGCACTTGATCCCATCTTAAGGGAAGCATCTCTTGCCATACCATGAAGAGTGCTCTTGATCCCAACTTAAGGGAAGCAACCCTTAGGCTTTTCTTCTTACATAAGCCTTTCATACATATATCATGAAACATAACATGTTCATATCATAACATAAAACATAACATGTGATCTTCATAACATCGAGCATGGCATATCATATCATGAAGCATAGCATATCATATCATATCATGAGCATAGCATAACATATCATGGAACATAGCTTATCTCATAACATAAGGCATGACATATTATATCATGAACATAGTATATCATATCATGAGCATAGCATATCATATCATGGAACATAGCTTGTCTCATAACATAAGGCATACATATCATACCATGAAGAATGGAACCTAAACTAATCACATATCAAAGACCATACATCATGAGAAAACATAAGCATTCATAGTTGGGTTCAAAACTTTTCCCCAATCCTATTCTTTCAACCTTGGTTGAAACCTTACTAGCATGGGTTCTAAACATTGGCCACCATACAAAACATGAAACTTAAACCAACTCTAGATAATTAGTCATACATCATAAGAAGCATAAACAAGCATGGTTAAATTTCATACCTTGCTCTAAGTGTTGGGTTTTTCGGGCCGCGAAAATCGCTTTTTCGCGTCGCGGAAACCCCGAATCTCCCATGCCCCTGGATCTCGTGCGAAGAAAATTTTTCAAAAATGATACGAGTACGAGTTTACAACTTAGATCTACTCCTAGATCTACTTGAAGAAGAATTATACCTTCGAAGCGCACCCTACGCGAATCCCGCTCGTCCAAAATACCGGATCTCTAGACCGTCAAGCGTACAGTCCTCTAGAAGTATCCACCCGGACAACTTAGGTGGAGAAGACCTAAACAAAGGTGTGCTAGCACCTTGATATGCCACGGCAAGAAGAGGAGAGGGAGAGAGCAAGAAGAACTCAAGGAGAAGGAAGAAGGAATGAATGAGAGAATATTTTCAAAATGAAAGTCATTCTACTCATTCAAGTGGCCGGCCACCATCATGTGTGTAACTCTCCACATTAATGCATTAAGTGTCATTAATGTGAAGCCATTAAAGAGAATGGATTTGTAACATCCATGAGGTGGCACCCAATGATGATGTGGAGTAACATCATTAGTCCACATCAATGCCAACTCACCAATGAGGTGGCATAAAGTCAAGTCAAACTTGACTTTTAATCTTCCTCTCAAGTCAAGTCAAACTTGACCAAATCTCTTCCATGGTTGATCGAATCCAACCATTTGATTCAGGCCATCTTAATATAATGAATCTAATTCATTTAATTAAATTGATTCAATGAGTCAAAATCTAAATTAGACTCATTGAACACATGAATCAACTTGAGTCGAACTCAAGTTAGCCCAATTAGGATTACTCTTAATCCAATTTGATTCATCAAATGAATCTAATCCTCTTGGTTCATCATATGAACCTAATCTCCATCTAATTGTCCTAAGTGTGTGACCCTATAGGTTCTTGTAATGTTGGCAATGCCCTAAACCCATTTAGGAGCATAAGTAATGAGCAGTATCTAGCAACACATCATTACTACCCAAGTTACAAGAATGTCGAGATCCAACATCACCTTGTGACTACTAATTGTGACTCCTCACAATATATGACAAGTGTCCTTCTATCCTAGACATCTAGATTGATCAATGTGAGGCATAGACCGTGTCATCCTCTGACCAATCTAAATCTTGAACTCCAAGTAGACTCACTAAATCAAATGAGCTCAATATCCTATATTAACTCATTTGGGCATGGCCATGCACTTCGTGGTCTCACTCTATCAAGAATATCGATGTCACTCCCGTCATATAGGAGGGATAGATCCCATCTACATCACTCACATCCCTCCGCATAATTTGTTACATACCCAGTAATCGCCTTTATAGTCCACCCAGTTACGAGTGACGTTTGACGAAACTAAAGTACATAACTCCTTATGTAGGGATCTATGGTGATTTCAGGTCTAAGGACTAGTAGTCATACTAATAGCCACATGAGAAAGTATATGACACTCATATAACGATCCATGATACTTTCTCATGGCAGGTCATTCAGTATACATTCTCTAATGTATACCCATGTGTCAACTTGATATCTCTATATCCATGACTTGTGAGATCAAGTCATCGAGTTGACCTACATGCTAGTCTTATTGCATTAACATTGTCCCTGAATTTTAATACTCGACTAGGAATGATTAAGAGTAGTGTTCCCTATATCATCTCACTATCGGTTCAACTAACCGATTGATATAGGTGAGAACCATCTACTCAAGGACATTATTATACTTAGTTTATTTGGCACCAATACAAGTAAGTATAATAACCAAAATCCAAATGCCTTTATTTATATAGAATATGATACAATAAGTCCAAAATACAATCATCAAATGATTGGCTCTAGGGCTCTAGCTAACAATCTCCCACTAGCACTAGTGCCAATCAGTGTAGGCTCTAAGCCTGAATGACCTAGTGTGACCATCATGCTTCTTCTGTGCTAAAGCCTTGGTCAAGGGATCTGCGATGTTAGCCTCTGTAGGTACTCTATAAATCTTCACATCTCCTCTCTCGATGATCTCTCGAATAAGATGGAAGCGCCGTAGTATGTGTTTGGTCCGCTGGTGTGAGCGAGGTTCCTTCGCCTGTGCTATAGCTCCATTGTTGTCACAATAGAGCTCAATGGGGTCAGCAATGCTAGGAACCACCCCAAGTTCAGTGATGAACTTGCGGATCCAAACTGCCTCCTTTGTTGCCTCTGATGCAGCAATGTACTCGGCTTCTGTTGTAGAATCAGCTACTGTATCCTGCTTCGAACTCTTCCAGCTGACAGCACCACCATTAATGCAAAATACGAACCCCGACTGCGATCTATAGTCATCCTGGTCGGTCTGGAAGCTAGCATCACTGTAACCCTTTACAACTAGCTCATCATTACCTCCATATATCAAGAAATATTCTTTAATCCTTCTTAAGTACTTAAGAATATTCTTGACCGCTATCCAGTGACTTTCACCTGGATCTGACTGGTATCTGCTCGTCATGCTCAAAGCATACGAGACATCAGGTCAAGTACATAGCATGGCGTACATGATCGATCCTATGGCTGAGGCATAAGGGATCTGATCCATGCGGTCTCTTTCCTCTCTAGAAGAGGGACCTTGAGTCTTCGAAAGACTCACGCCATGTGACATCGGTAGAAATCTCTTCTTGGAGTTCTGCATGGCAAACCGAAGGTGTACCTTATCAATGTATGTACTCTGACTTAGGCCAAGCAATCTCTTAGATCTATCTCCATAGATCTATATCCCTAGAATGCGGGATGCCTCACCTAAGTCCTTCATTGAGAAGCAACTCCCTAGCCAAGTCTTGACAGACTGAAGCATAGGGATGTCCTTCCCAATGAGCAGTATGTCATCCACATACAATACGAGGAAGACAACTGTGTTCTCTACAACCTTCTTGTAGACACAAGGTTCATCTTCGTTCTTGATGAAACCAAAATATTTGATTGCATCATCGAATCGAAGATTCCAGCTTCGAGAAGCTTGCTTTAGTCCATAAATGGACCTATGCAGCTTGCATACTCTGCTAGTATGCTATGGATCTACAAAACCCTCAGGTTGTGTCATGTACACATCCTCGAGTAGGTTTCCATTCAGAAATGCGGTTTTGACATCCATCTGCCATATCTCATAGTCATGGTAGGCTGCAATAGCAAGCATGATCCGAATGGACTTAAACATAGCTACTGGAGAAAAGATTTCATCATAGTCAATACCATGAATCTGCTTGAAACCTTTAGCTACCAAGCGACCCTTATAAATAAGTCCATCCATGTCTGTCTTTCTCTTAAAGACCCACTTACACCCAATGGGTTTTACTCCTTCAGGTGGATCAACTAAAGTTCATACTTGGTTGGTGTACATGGATTCCATTTCGGATCTCATGGCCTCTAGCCATTTCTCGGAATCTGGTCTCATCACAGCTTCCTGATAGGTGGTAGGCTCATCCTCTATGAGCATAACATCATCATGGTCAGATAAGAGAAATGAGTATCTCTCAGGCTGACGACGTACCCTATCAGACCTGCGAAGAGGTATGTCTACTTGAACTGGTTGTTGTTCTTCAACTCCTTGTGGAACAACATCATCCACAACACTTTGTGGTTCCAATTCAATTTCCATCGAGGCATCAGTGCTATTGTTCGCATCTTGAACTTCTTCAAGATCGAACGCGCTCCCACTAGTCTTTCTAGAAACAAAGTCCCTTTCTAGAAAGACCCCAGTCTTTGCCACAACTACCTTGTGCTGACTGGGAATGTAGAAGTAATATCCCTTAGTTTCCTTGGGATATCCAATAAAGTAGCACTTGTCGGATTTGGGTCCTAACTTGTCTGAGACTTGACGTCGAACGTAAGCCTCACAACCCCAAATCCTCATGAAAGACACTTGGGCATCTCTCCCAGTCCATATCCTATATGGTGTCTTAATCACGGCCTTGGATGGAACTCGGTTGAGTATAAAAGCTGCCGTGTCTAGAGCATAGCCCCAAAGATATGTCGGAAGATCAGTGTGACTCATCATAGAACGTACCATATCTAATAGGGTACGATTCCTCCTTTCGGATACACCATTCCATTGTGGTGTTCCAGGAGTGAGTTGGGATAGAATCCCACACTCAGCTAGATAGTCACGGAACTCATGGCTAAGGTATTCTCCACATCGATCGGGTCGAAGTATCTTAATACTCTTGCCAAGCTGGTTCTTTACTTCATTCTTGAATTCTTTGAACTTTTTAAAGGATTCAGACTTATGAGTCATCAAGTACACATAACCATATCTACTGAAGTCATCAGTAAATGTGATGAAGTACCTATAACCGCCTCTAGCAGCGACATTGAAAGGGCCACATACATCACTATGTATGAGTCCTAACAAATCAGTCGCTCTTTCGCTATGTCCACTAAAGGGAGTCTTGGTCATCTTGCCTCGTAGGCATGACTCGCATATCTCATATGATTCAAAATCAAATGAGTCCAACAAACCATCCTTATGGAGTTGGGATAAGCGCTTGTCATTTATATGACCTAAGCGACAGTTCCAAAGGTAAGTTTGGTTCAGGTCATTTGACTTGAACCTCTTGGTATTTATGTTATAGATAGGGCTCTCAAGATCTAGAATATAGAGTCCGTTTATCAGAGGTGCACTACAATAGAACATATGGTTTAAATAGACGGAACAACATTTGTTCTTTATTATAAACGAAAATCCTTTCTTGTCCAAACAAGAAACTGAAATTATGTTCTTAGTCAAGGCAGGCACATAACAACAGTCATCTAATTCTAGTACAAGCCCAGAGGGAAGAGATAGTTGGTAAGTTCCTACAGCAATAGCAGCAAGCCGTGCTCCATTGCCTACTCGTAGGTCTATCTCACCCTTCGTCAATGCCCTGCTATTTCTCAGCGCTTGTACATTAGTATAAATGTGCGAAGCACATCCGGTATCTAATACCCACGATGAAGAAATAGAGAGGTTGACTTCTATAACATGTATACCTGAAGTAGAAATCTTATTTCTCTTCTTCTTAAGATCTTCCAGGTATTCTTTGGAGTTCCTCTTCCAGTGCCTTGCTTGTCCTTGATATAAGTGACAAAGATGTTCAACCATATCGTAAGCGCTCATCAACTCATGTTGCTTCTGAAGCTCTGAGTTCATGGTTGCGAGCATAAGACAGGACACATCTAATGCATCATCTTGATGCTTCTTGTAAGCATCGCAGTCTGCTCGCGTGGCAGTGGCAGGAGGAGCCTCCGAAATGGGCTGCTCCAGAACGTACAGTTTACGTTCCTGAGTGAGAACTATTCTCAGATTCCTGTACTAGTCCAGGAAATTTGCTTCGTTGAGCTTGTCCTTCTTAAGGACAGAACGCAGAGAGAAGATGTTCGTGTTTGACGTCATGGAACTTCTACAACAGAAATAAATGCAGAAATAAGTATCATATTCTTAATCATTTAATTAGGCCTTTAACTAAATGATGCTCCCACTGAATTCTATAATTCACGTGGGACAAGATCCACATCATACTAACCCTTGAGTTAGCTTTGGCTAATACGCCCAAGACTTAGTATGATTGGTAGGTAATGATTACCAATTACATCTCTATGCAACTCTTGTTTATAGGATGAAATCCACATTTATATTAAAACTCAAGTTAGCTTTGGCTAATATGCCTGAGAATTAATATAAACGTGATTTTGTCCTACCTTTCCAACCATTGGAAGAATGCCTATAGTTGTACTCGATCCAACCGAGTAAACTAGGAATACTCAATCTAATTGAGTTTGTACTCGCCCATGCGTTGATAGGCGGAACCAAGATTGTCCCTCCGTACCCTACCAAAATAGTATGTGTTGCTCTGCTTTGGCAGATTCAACAACATCATGCGATCGAGGTAGTGGTAGGTATCACGGTATGGTAGGCATTTTGAGTTGTCATGATTTAGATCTAATCTAAATGATGTTGTATCATATACACGAAATAGATCTAATCTAATCGATAGAGTGCATCTTGTACACGATGTAGATCTAATCTAATCGTAAGGGTGCATCTTGTGCTCGATTTAGATCTAATCTTAATCGCTAGGCACTAATTAATTACTTAATTAAACATGCATCATATACACAAGTAATTAACTAAGTTTTGTGATTAGTCATGGCCCTACTACGATCTTCTCAAGCCAATGAGAAGACCGGATGGTCAACCTAAGGTCAACTTCTCAAGCGCCTTCCTTTTGACCACCTTGTGTTGCTCGCGCCTTCCTCGTAACTCCGTCTCGAGTGGACCTTCCACAGCTCCAATTTTTGTACATTACATACTGTTGCTTTTTCAATAGACGAGCACTACTTATTATTTTGTCTAACATTTGACAATGAGATGGAATTTCAGTAATGCGAGAAGAATATATCTATGTGATTTATAGCATTAATATGCCTGATAAAGAAATGTAGCTAGTAAAATATAAAACCAATCCAAGATATCATTCTAGGTTCTATGTATAGAATCATGTGTGGCTTTGGTTGCCTTTTTTCTTGTGCACTAATTTACCTGCCAAAGATCCATTTCTTTCTTCTGTCTTTCTCAATCCAAATTTTCTCATTGCTGTATGGTGTGAACTGTGACCTTTGTTTTCAACTTTAAGAGTGAAAATTTCTTTTGCATAATACTGATGGTATTGTTTTCTATGGCAAATACATAGTGGTAGGTGTTTTGTCCCAGTCTCAAGCCGACAATCCTTTTTGATCAGTATATCTAGTAGAAGTAAGCATGCAGATCGTTGTCTTCGAGACCGACTAGCTATTTTGTACTTTTTTTTGTTTTAAATTCGATTGTCACTATCTACTTTGAAACAGAACTATTTAGTCTTTGTGTATAGTTGAATTCTCCTGTAAATACTAATACTTTGTAATTGAATTCTATTGTTTTGGTACGAGTTTGAAATCATTAGTTGAGCTAATTAATGTTATTTTATATGTCAAATTCAAATCTAGACTTTGTAATAGTTTTGTAAATATAAAAAAATGATTTTGTAAATAGATTTTTTTTTAATTTTAAAAAGACAACGCTTTTAAAGAGTTGCACAAGTGTTATCTTTGGCAAAAACAACAACGCTTTTAAAGAGTTGCACAAGTGTTATCTTTGGCAAAAACAACAACGCTTTTAAAGCGTTGCAAAGATGATGTTTTTGCAAAAAATACACAATGCTTTTAAAGCGTTGTCTTCGCTACAAACGACAACGCTTTAAAAGCGTTGACGTTGAGTAGACTTTTAACAACAGTGCCTTTAAAAATGCTTTTTCAGGCACAAAGACAACTCTTTAAAAGCATTGTCTATTAGCTTTTTTCTTGTAGTGAGAATTAATAGCCTTGAGAAGATTGTTGTTGAAAGTTTTGTTGCCCAGGCTAGTAGCTTGGTCTAGCCCCCATGGATGGTCCTTGTTCTTGATTATTATGATAAGAGAAATTTGGATGATTCTTCCAACCAGGGTTGTACTTGTTGGAATATGGATTATTCTGTTTCTGATTGTAACTCATGATAGCATCACACTACTCAAGTTGATTAATTTGTGCAGAGATGGCTCCCAATGGGCATGAATCTTGACCATGATCTGTGCTTCCACATGTTTCACAAACACACACTATGGCATTGATCGTGCTGGAAGTTGTTCCCATATTTTCTAACTTTTTAGTAAGAGCATTCAGTTTTGCAGACATCAAAGTAATTGCATCTACATTGAATTTTCCTGATGCTTTAATTGGGCTTGTATATGAATAGCCTCCACTCTTTTCTGTTGCCCATTGATGATGGTTTTGTGCCACACTTTCAATAATGCTCTCAGCTTCATCTAGGCTTTTGTTCATAAGTGCCCCTCCGGCTGCAAAATCTAGAGACACCTTTGTATGATAGTTGATGTCATTATAAAACATATGGGCAGTTTTGCTTGGAAGATAGAATTTGTTCAAAAATTGTTGCTCACATTATTCCCAAGAGGATATACTATTTGCAGGTAAAGAATTCAACCACTGTTTGTCTTTGTCTCTCAAAGAAAATCCAAATAATAATAATCGCACTGCTTTTGCTAGAACACCATTCATTTTCATCGTGCCACAGATTTCATAGAAAACTTCAAGATGTTGATTAGGATCTTCGTGTGGTCCACCTCCAAACTGATTTTATTGAACCATAGTGATTATCGTAGGCTTGATTTTAAAATTATTGGCTTCAACAGATGGTTTTGTGATGCTAGAATGAAGTCCTCTTGCACACGGTGCTGGATAATCTTTCAGTGGTTTGTTTCTCATATTTGAGTGTTCTTGTTCTTTTAGATGTCTTAATGAGATTTTTATTTTATGAAAGGTTCTATCAATTTTAGGATCAAAAGGTAGCAAATCATCTGTAAGGTTAGATCTTCGCTTACAAAAAACAAGATTACAAGTTTTCAAAATTTTCTCTTTACTTGAAAGATAAACTAAACTGAAATGATAAAAATATAAAATGTAGAATTTGAATTGCAGTAAGGAAAATTACAGAAAAAGTAATAAGAAATGCAAGGTAGGATTTCAAAAACAGAATTTCTAAGACTAGTTACAACAATGTAATAGAAAAGAAAAGAAACGTTTAGTCTAACTCAAATGATTCAACGGTGCCAAAAACTTATTACGTAACCGCAAGTACATGATTTTGTTGGCAATAATAAAAGATTATCAATCTCACAGGGATTGGTTATAAGAACTAGAGATGTCTCACGTAGAATTAGCTAAACAATTAACAAGGTAAGGAAATGTACCAAGTAAGCAACTAGAAATAGAAATAGGAAAGGAAATAAAGTATTTGGTTTTGTGAGTGTTCTTGGAATTTAGTTTCTTTATGATATTCATTGATGTATCATGGTTCTTCAATTCATATCCTCAATTGATATGCTTTTGTAGGAAGTTGTCGGTTTTCTCCTGCAGAAGACAACCGGCAAGGGACTTTGATCTACACTTCTATCAATTAAATAGTTATGATCCGTATGAAGTTCATTAGTAGGACAGCCTACCACCAACGCCCCTCGGTCATACAACACAGAAACATATCACCATTCAATTTATATAAAGGTGTAGGGACTAAGCGTATTCAATTATCCCACCTCCATGTAGAGACTAGCTTCACCTCTCAATGTAACCCCCTAGACATCCGTTAGGGGGCAGCCTGTTACTGACACCCCTCAGTCATAGAATCTAGGGAATCCCTCCACGAGATCCAAAAGCATCACAAACATCCAATCAAATATGGTAATTAGGTCCAAACACAAGAATTTATACAAGATCAAATAAATACAAAACACGCCAACATTATTTAGATAGGAAAATGACATATCCATGAGATTCTTACATCAAATCATTTCACAAATACTCCCTTAGTCCTAGAACAATAAATCTACTTCATAATATAAAGATAGAGATCCAAAGATAAAGAGATCACAAACATTTCAATCCCAATCAAGAGAAGAAAATAGAAATACTTATCTAGCGACAATGAGTGATCTACGGAATAAATCCTTAGATTCTGGAGTTGAATCGGAGATGGAAATGACTTTGGAATGCTGAATCAAGGCTGGAGAAGGTGAAGATTAGCCCCAAACTTGATCTCCCCAAAGGGAGAGCCTTCCTCCCCTTTCAAAAGAGGAAGAACCCTCTTATATAGGGCAGGGCACGGGTACCACATGGCCCATGTCACGGTCGTGTGGCACACACGACCTCAAACATTTTTCTCTTGGCTAGGGTCACACGGTCGTGTGGCCCTCACACAGTCGTGTACTGCTTTGTCTCTTGCTAGCTCACACGGTTGTGTGGCTCACACAGCCTAGCCAGTCTTAGCCTCTGGAAACCTTGCATAGTCATGTGGCACACATGGCCTGGTCTTGCCTCTTCTCTAGAAATGTTGCACAGTCAGGTGGAAGTGTTGTTTGGGCTGTGTAGACCTACACGACTATGTTCTGGTCGCACTGCTGGGGTGACATGGCCGTGTGGATCGACACGGTTATGTCATGCTCCTCCTCTGGTGAAGTTACATGGGTTGTCTGCACCACACGGCCAAAACCATTTTCTCCCTTACTCCTTTGGCATGGTCGTCTGTCTCACATGGCTAATGATTTTTTCCTTCACTTGTTGCCTAGATCGACCGCGAATATCATTTCTTCTCCAATTCAATTCCTGTAAACAGAAAATACACAAGAGCAGATCTTCAAACAAAGAAGAGTAATTATGCTGAAAGTAAGATAAAGAGTATGAAAGTGCATAGACAAAAAATGTGTAAAATATGTGAATGTGCGTCAAAATATACTAAGTAAGTTTATATAATCTATGCACATCAAGTACAAGCCATGACACAGGTACAAGGGCTCAAGGAGATAACAAAGTAGCCGCAATTGCACATGTATATGCCATAACCTAGGATGAAGTAGAGGCATCTAATGACATCGTGGCAGGTATCATTCTAATCAACAATCTACTTGCTTATGTATTATTTGATTACGGTGCCACACACTCATTTATCTCTAAGAGATTTACAAATAAAATAGGGGCCAAACCAGAAAACTTTGAAGAACCTTATAAGGTAGCAATACCAGCAAATAAAACCCTAGAAACATACATGCTATATTGGAGTTGTAATGCCTAAATAACAAATCAAGAGTTTAGGGTCAATATGATCCAACTCAATATGGTGGAGTTCGATGTGATCTTTATGATGGATGGCTAGAAAAAAAATCATGCGTTGGTGGACTATCATGCAAAGACCATTCGGTTCCAAACCTCATATCAAGAAGAGATCGTGTTCCATGGTAAAGTTAAGAAGCGGAAATTTCTCTTATCCGCTTTTCAAACTTAGAAAGCCATAAAATATGGGAAAGAAATATACCTTGCAATGATAAGCAAGGTCAAGGAAGACCCAGAGTTAAGACTAGATGATATACTAATAGTAAGGGAATTTCTAAATATTTTTCTAGATAAACTTCCAGGAGCACCTCCAGACCAAGAAACTGAATTCGAGGTCAATTTAGTAACGAACGCCACACCTATTTCAAAGACTCCATACCAAATGGTGTTGGGTTTTTCGGGCCGCAAAAACCACTTTTTGCGTTGCGGAAACCTCGAAACCCCAGCCACTGGATCCGTGCGAAGATTAAAATTTCAAAAACATTACGAGTACGAGTTTCTTACACTAATTCTAAACTAGATCTACAAGGAGAAGGAATTTACCCTTGATACGAAGCCCTTCGCAATCCCGCTCGTCCTCGGTTCGCCGGATCTCGAAAGTGTCAAAGTAGACACTTCTCTATGTGTATCCACACAAGCAAGAGATGGAGAAGAACCTCTAAGGATGTGCTAGCAACCTTAGAGATCAGTAATGGAGGAGAGGGAGAGCAAGAAGAAAACTAGAGAGGAAGAAGATGATGGAGTTACTCACACAAGCACACAAAAATGCACTAACTCCTCATCAAAAGTTGTCGACCACTTTAAGGGGAATTGTAACCTCCATGGGATGCCAAGAGTCACAACTCTTGGTAACTCCCATGAGATGGCATTCCACTTAAGCAACCATGATGATGTAGAGCATCATCATTGGACCACTTAATGCCAACTCACCAATGAGGTGGCAAATGGTCAAGTCAAAATTGACCCTTCATCTTCCTCTCAAGTCAAGTCAAACTTGACTACTTCTCTCCCTTGGTTGATCTAATCTAACCATTGGTTCAAGTCAATTTTAATTTAATGAATCTCTATTCATTGAATTAAATTAATTAAATGAGTCTAAGTCCAAATTAGACTCACTTAACATATGAACCAAATTGAGTCCAACTCAATTAGCCTAATTTGGATTACTCTTAATCCAATTTGGATCATCACATAACATAATCCTTTAGGTTCATCAAATGAACCTAATCTCAATCTAATTGCCCTCTAGCCATTTCTCGGAATCTGGTCTCATCACAGCTTCCTGATAGGAGGTGGGCTCATCCTCTATGTGCACAACGTCAACATGGTCAGACAAGAGAAATGAGTATCTCTCAGGCTGACGACGTACCCTATCAGACCAGCGAAGAGGTATGTCTACTTGAACTGGTTGTGGTTCCTCAACTTCTTGTGGAACAACATCATCCACAACACTTTGTGGTTCCAGTTCAACTTCCATCGAGGCTTCAGTGCTATTGTTCGCATCTTGAACTTCTTCAAGATCGAACGTACTCCCACTAGTCTTTCTAGAAACAAAATCCCTTTCTAGAAAAACCCCAGTCTTAGCCACAACTATCTTGTGTTGACTGGGAATGTAGAAGTAATATCCCTTCGTTTCCTTGGGATATCCAATGAAATAGCACTTGTCGGATTTGGGTCCCAATTTATCCGAGACTTGACGTCAAACGTAAGCGTCACAACCCCAAATCCTTATAAAAGACACCTGGGCATCTCTCCTAGTCCATATCCTATATGGTGTCTTTATCACATCCTTGGATGGAACTCGGTTGAGTATAAAGGCTGTCGTGTCTAGAGCATAGCCCCAAAGGAATGTAGGAAGATCTATGTGACTCAGCATAGACCATACCATATCTAATAAGGTATGATTCCTCCTTTCAAATACATCATTCCACTGTGGTGTTCCAGGAGGAGTGAGTTGGGATATAATCCCACACTCAGCTAGATAGTCACGAAACTCATGGCTAAGGTATTCTCCACCTCGATCTGATTGAAGTATCTTAATACTCTTGCCAAGCTGGTTTTGTACTTCATTCTTGAATTCTTTGAACTTTTCAAAGGATTCAGACTTATGTGTCATCAAGTACACATGGCCATATCTACTGAAGTCATCAGTAAATGTAACGAAGTACCTATAACCACCTCTAGCAGTGACATTGAAAGGGCCACATACATCACTATGTATAAGACCTAACAAGTCAGTCGCTCCTCACTGTGTCCACTAAAGGGAGTCTTGGTCATCTTGCCTAAAAGGCATGACTCACATGTCTCATATGATTCAAAATCAAATGAGTCCAGGAAACCATCTTTATGGAGCTGGGATAAGTGTTTGCCTTTTATATGATCTAAGCGACAGTGCCAGAGATAGGTTGGGTTCATGTCATTTGACTTGAACCTCTTGGTACTTATGTTATAGATAGGGCTCTCAAGGTCAAGAATATAGAGTCCGTTCATAAGAGGTGCACTACGACAGAACATTTCATTTAAATAAACTGAACAACATTTGTTCTTTATAATAAATAAAAAACCTTTCTTGTCCAAACAAGAAACTGAAATTATGTTCTTAGTTAAAGCAGGCACATAACAACAATCATCCAACTCTAGTACAAGCCCAGAGGGCAGAGATAGAAAATAAGTCCCTATAGCAACAGCAGCAACCCGTGCTCCATTGCCTACGCGTACGTCCACCTCGCCCTTCATCAATGCCCTGCTATTTCTCAGCGACTGCACATTAGTACAAATGTGAGAAGCACATCCGGTATCTAATACCCATGATGAAGAAATAGATAGATTGACTTCTATAATATATATACCTGAAGTGGAAGTCTCACTTCTCTTCTTCTTAAGATCTTCCAGGTACACCTTGCAGTTCCTCTTCCAGAGCCCGGTCTGATCGGAGTGGAAGCAGTTAGCATCCTTGGTGACCCCTCCTTTAGGCTTCAGTGCCTTGCCTTTCCCCTTGGCTTGGGACTTTCCCTTTCCTTTAGGCTTGCCCTTGCCCTTGTGTTTCTGAACCATCAGAATAGAGTTGGGCTTAACCTTCTTAAGGTTGAGCTTAGCAGTTCGTAACATACTAAGCAGTTCAGGCAGTGGCTTGTTAATTTCGTTCATGTTGTAGTTCATGACAAATTGAGTGTAGCTCTCTGGCAAAGACTACAAGATTAGGTCAGTGGCCAGCTCTAGGCCAAGTGGGAATCCCAACCTCTGTAGATTCTCTATGTACCCAATCATCTTGAGTACATATGGACCTATGGGAGCCCCATCTGACATCTTGCACTGAAATAGTGCCCTTGAGATCTCAAATCTCTCGTGCCGCGCTTGTCCTTGATATAGTTGACGAAGATGTTCAACCATATCATAAGCACCCATTAACTCATGTTGCTTCTGAAGCTCAGAGTTCATGGTCGCAAGCATTAGACATGATACATCTAATGCATCATCTTGATGCTTCTCGTAAGCATCTTTGTCTGCTCGCGTGGCATTGGCAGGAGGAGCCTCTAGAATGGGCTGCTCTAGAATGTACAGTTTACATTCTTGGGTGATAACTATTCTCAGATTCCTGTACCAGTACAGAAAATTTGCTCCGTTGAGCTTGTCCTTGTCAAGGACAAAACGCAGAGAGAAGGTGTTCGTGTTTGACGTCATGGTAATCTACAACAAAAAAATGTAGAAAATAAATAAACATCATATTCTAGTAATCACTTAATTAGGCCTTTTAATAAAATGATGCTCCCACTAAATTCTATAATTCATGTGGGACAAGATCCACATCATACTACGCCTTGAGTTAGCTTTGGCTAAATCGCCCAAGACTTAGTATGATCGATAGGTAACTAATTTACCAATTACATCTCTATGCAACTCTTGTTTATAGGATCAAGATCCGCATTTATATTAAAACTCGAGTTAGCTTTGGCTAATACGCCCAAGAGTTAATATAAACGTGTTTTTGTCCTATCTTCCAACTACTGGATAAATGCCTATAATTAAACTTGATTTAACTAGTTATACTCAATCTAATTGAGTTTTACTCACCCATGCGTTGATAGGTGGGACCAAGATTGTCCCTCCGTACCCTACTAAGATAATATGTGTTGCTCTGCTTTGGCAGATTCAACAACTACATGTGATCGAGGTAGTGATAGGTATCACGGCATGGTAGGCATTACGAGTTGTCGCGATTAAGATCTAATCTAATCGACGAGGTGTATCATATACTCGATTTAGATATAATCTAATCATTAGGTGGCATCATGTACGCGATTGATCGAATCGAATAGTTAAGGTGCTAATTTACTACTTTACTAACATGCATCAAATACACACACACAAGCAATTAATTATACTATTTGTGATTAGTCATGGCCCTACTACGATCTTCTCAAGCCAATGAGAAGATCGGATGGTCAACCTAGGGTCAACAGTTTCTTCAAGCTCCTCCCTTTGACCACCTTATGTTGCTCGCGCCCTCCTCGTAGCTCCGTCTCGAGTGGACCGTCCACCGTCTCATTTTGTACATTACAAAAGGGTGAAACTCGAGTTACATTCGAGTCTAAACTATTTGTTAGAGTGTATATAGAAAGCCTAAGCTTTTGTAAACATTTATTTTGAATAAAGAATCATATTTGGTCAAATTATCTACATTTAGTTGTAGTTGTTCAATTAATTTATATTGTAGATAACATAGCATGTGGTGCCACATACAGAAGAGAATGTTATCAGTACCTTATAAATTATAAACAGTAGCTCACGACCAAAATGGAAAGGAACAAACCATTGGAAGGTCGTAGTGTGATTAGGAATTAGTTTATCTTAACTATATAATTACACTAGTACACTTAGAGTGTATTGAGTAGGACCATTTGAGGTTGTTTCTTTTATACTGACTTTATAAAGGAACAATTACCTCAGTTATTATGGAAGTGTGTACTCTTAATCCTAATATAATAACAAGCACATATATTTGATATTTATTTCTTTAATTTATTAATGGGTGAGATTTAGTTCGATGAATCAATAAGCCCGATAAGTTGGGAAATGATATCACTTATAGTGTGTGTTGTTGATTATAGAAGGAAACTGTGTCCTAGTAATCTAGGTTAATAATGCCCCCAAGATGAGCTCATAAAAATTGTCATGTTAAACCCTGCAGGTGGACTTAGTCCGACATGACAATAAGGTTGAGTGGTACTATTCTTGGATTAAGATATTAATTAAATGAGTTGTCAGTAACTCACTTAATTAGTGGACATTCGACATCTTAAACACAGGGAGACTAACACACTCATAATAAGAAGGGGCCTAAAAATATAATTTGGGATTGGTGCGGTAGTTCAATAATAGTTCTCAAGTAAAATGAATTATTATTGATAAAATTAAGTTGTGTGTTCGGGGCGAACACGGGATGCTTAATTTTATCGGGAGACCAAAACCAATTCCTCCTCTCGGTCCCTATCATAGCCTCTTAATTATAGAGTACTATACCCACCTATACCCACCTTCTATACTCACCTAAAGGGGGCCGGCAAAGCTAGCTTGGAGATCAAGCTAGGGCCAGCCTAAGCATGGTTTATGGGTGGCCGGCCCTAGCTTTAACCCAAGCTAAAGGGGGCCGGCCCTAATGAAATTAAAAAGAATTTTAATTTTTTATTTTTCTTATGTGGAAGATATAATTTATTGGAGAGAATTAAAATTAAAATATCTCTTCTACAAAAGATTAAGAAAACAGATTAGATCTCTTTCCTTATTTGTAGATAGGAAAGATATTTTATTTTTTCTCTGAAAATTATTCACATGTTGAAAAATTAAAATTATAGAAATTTCTTTTTATCAACCATGAAGGGATTTTTGAAGAAGAAATTTTATTTTTTAAAATTTCCGGAAACAAATTAGGAAGTTTTAATTTGTTGATTGAAACTCTCCTAATTTGTCTTTTTGATTGTGGTCGGCCATTGTATGGATAAAGAGGAAGTTTTATTTAATTCTTCCCAATTAATTCATGTCAAGGAAAGTTAAGGAAATTTTATTATAATTAAATTTCCTTATTTGCCAAAGCTAAGGAATATAAAAGAGGGGGTTGGGGCTTCAAGAGACACAACTTCTATTATTCTTCTCCCTCTTTTCTTCCTTGGTGTGGCCGGCCCCTTCAAGCTTTCTCTTCTCCTTGTTGTGGCCGAACCTCTTCTTCCTTTTGGAGATCAAGTTGTAGCCGGATACAAGCTTGGAGGAGAAGGAGAGAAAGCTTATATCCCTTGGAGCATTGGTGGTGTTTTCTTTTCATCCTTGGAGGTGCACTTGAGTTGGCCGAATCTTACAAGGAGGAGAAGAGGGTGTTTTGGTGGTTTCTCATCTAGGAAGATCGTTGCCCACACAACGTCTGAGGTTAGAAGAGGAATACGGTAGAAGATCAAGAGGTTTTTCTAAAAGGTATAACTAGTATTTTTTTCTTTCCGCATCATACTAGTTATTTTAGGAAATAATACCAAATACAAGAGGCATACGATTTTAGTGTTTCGAATTTGCTTTCGATGTAGTGTTCTTTTGTTTGTTCTTTTCCTTGTGATTTGATTGTTCTTTTCGGTTGACCTAAAGTTATTTTAGGAAATTAAATATTAGCTTTCCTTAAAAGGTTTTGTCTAGTCGGTGGTGGTTGCTCCCATATCCAAGAAGGTCATGTTCCTCGCCACGTCAGTACTGGGAACCAATTATGGAAATTAATATTTAATGGAATGAGTAACTTAGGTGATTTGGATCGAACGTGTAAAGTTCCGCAGGAGATCCAAGTCAAAACCTAAAAGAACATATAGATTAAATTTTGGATCAAACGTGTTAAGTTCCGCAGGCGATCCAAGTTTAATTTAAAAGAACACATGGTAGCTAGGAAAAGGTTCGGACCTTTGTATAAAATTTTTGTACAGTGGAACCATTAGATTTTCTGAGTAGCAACCAACAATTGGTATCAGAGCTAGGGTTTTGCCTCTGTGTATTTTGGTATTAGTTTAATTATGCATATGACATACATAATTTAGGCAGGTTAATAGTAGGATGTGCTAACTTTGTGGATGTAGGATCCAACTATTATGACTTATAGTTTTCTTTATGTGTGTGATTGGACCCTTGGACATGTCAAGGGCAATTATATATGTGTGCATGATTATATTATAAAATACAGCAGGAGTTGTATTTAGTTTTTATTAGGATTTTATTTTTGATCTAGTTACATGTACATTCCTTTTATGGAATATTGGATCAATGGATGTAAATTTTTATTTTATGTTCGATCTAGTTTACATGTACATTCCTTCGAGGAATATAGGATCGAAAAATGTAAAATTCTATTTATGTCACGGATCGAATCTTGCAAGGCGTGGAACCTTTTGAGGACCAGAGGCGCAGCGGAACAAGGAGCAAGATGGATGCGACATCTAGAGCCGGTGGCGGTGGACAAATATGGCAGCAGCTTGGGATGACAACACACGGAGGACAACCATAGATAAAAGCCATAATAGTTGAAAATTAGATTTTCTATTTATTGCTTTTATATTATGTTGTGTGTGTATGTTAGTATACAGGTTTAGTAGGCTAGCATAGTTAAAATTCCTCATTTATAAATAACTATGTGGGAGAGGAATTTTAAATAAATTCCACGGTCTCCATTACTGGTTTGTAAGTGATGCAAACAAGCTTGCCCGTTGGCTCTGAGTGCCTTCCTCCATATCGGATGAGCTTGTTTGTGGATCACTAGAACAAACTTCCATTTTGGATGACTATAGGAAGTTAATTAAGAGCGTGTGATCTTCCCCATCGGAAGGGGCACAATCTTATTAATGGACTTAGTGTCAAGTAATGGTATACACTTAGACACGTTTAATAGTATCCTCCCCATCGGAGTCACTGCTATTATTCGTGTGACCAAAGGATACCAACTATTAATTTTATTTGTCAAAAAGTTAGGTTGACAAGATAATAAAATTAATGGGTTGAAACCCTCCTTTTACAAATGTTGAATTTGTATACGTCCACACTATCATGGCATACAAAATTCACGGTGTTTTGAGGTGTTGGTTAATTTAAAATAGTATTGTTTGAGGAATCAATATTATTCTAAATTTAGAGTTGTGACCAAAAGTTATTTGTGATTCTTAGGATGACTTTCAACCCACTGTCCATCATACTACAACAGAATAGACTTACTAGTCCTAATTACATAGATTGGAAAAGGAACCTGGACATTGTTCTTACTGCTGAAAACTATAAGTTTGTACTGACTGAACCTTGTCCTGATGCACCCACTGGTGAATCTACCCAAGAGGAGATTGAATATCATAGGAAATGGGTAAAGGCAGATGAGATGGCGCGGTGTTACATTTTGGCTTCAATGTCAAATGTATTGCAACATCAGCATCAAGATTTACCAACAGCTTATGATATTATGAACAATCTCAAGGAACTCTTTGGTCATCAGGATCGGGCTTCTAGACAAGAAGCCATGAGAAAGATAATGACAGCCACCATGCAAGAGGGTACTCCTGTGAGGGATTATATCCTAAAGATGATGGCTTATCTAAACGAAATACATATCCATGGAGGAGAAATTGATGGGGAAACCCAGATCGATATGATTCTCCAAACACTACCTAGAAGTTTTGAGCAATTTCGCCTGAATTACAATATGAACAAAAGGGTATATTCATTGGCGGAACTACTGACAGAACTTCAAGCAGTAGAAGGTTTGTTTCGTCACAATTCTCATATTCACTATGTTGAAAATGGTTCTACTTCTAAACCGAAAGGAAAGAAGAAGAAGAAACAAGTTGGTTCAGCAAAGAATGTGAATAAATCTCAGAGTACAGGACCTAAAGCTGGAATGAAGAAGCCGAAGGGTAAGTGCTTCATTTGCAAGCAGTCAGGACATTGGAAGGCGGACTGTCCTCGTAGGAATCAGAACAACAAAGGTATATCTCATGCTCTAGTTGTTGAAACATGTTTAGCGGTGTTATCTACCAGCACCTGGTGTGTAGATACGGGAGCCACTGATCATGTCTGCAATTCCTTGTCGGGGTTCCAGGAAACCCGACGACTAACTGAAGGAGAGATTACCATCTACATGGGCAATGCTACTAAGGTGGCGGTTGCCTACTTATCTTTTAATAGAAATAGAAATTTGGTTTTAAGAAATTATCTTTATGTACCCAGTTTTAGAAAGAATTTAATTTCAGTTTCTAAACTGTTTTTAGATGGATATTCAGTTTTCTTTAGTAACGATGTAGTTATTAAGAGAAATAAATTGATTATCTGTTCTGGTACATTAGTTGGCAATTTGTATACTTTAAATCCAATTTTTCCAACAAAGCAAAATAAGAAAATTTATAACTCATCTTCTAACTCTAATAAGATAAAAGAACCATCGTAAATGAATCAAGCATATCTTTGGCATCTAAGGCTTGGTCATATTAATTTAAGTAGGATTCAGAAGCTTATAGCCGATGGACTTTTGGGTTCATTAGAGTTGGAAAATTTTTCGACTTGTGAATCTTGCTTGGAAGGTAAAATGACCAAGAGGCCTTTTAAGGCCAAGGGGTATAGAGCCAAAGAAGTGTTAGAATTTGTTCATTATGATTTGTGTGGTCCTATGTCTGTCCAGGCAAGAGGTGGTTTTGAATATTTTGTCTCTTTTATAGATGATTATTCAAGATACGGATACATTTACCTAATGCGCCGTAAGTCCAAGTGCTTTGATAAGTTCAAAGAGTACAAGGCTGATGTGGAGAAACGACTAGGTAAAAGTATCAAGACACTACGGTCTGATCGTGGTGGCGAATACCTCTTAGGAGAGTTTAGGAATTACTAATCAGAGGCCGGGATTCAATCCCAACTGTCTGCACCTGGTACACCCCAACAGAATGGTGTGGCAGAACGAAGGAATAGGACTCTTATGGAAATGGTTAGATCGATGATGAGTTATTCAGAATTACCAAATTCGTTTTGGAGATACGCTCTGGAAACAGCAGTGTACATTCTGAACTTAGTACCTTCTAAATCAGTTTCTTCTACTCCCACAGAATTGTGGAATGGGTGAAAGCCCAGTCTAAGACATATTCGGATTTGGGGTAGTCCAGCACATGTGCTGAAACCAGATGTTGATAAGTTAGAATCTCGTACAGAAGTTCGTGTGTTTGTGGGGTATCCCAAAGGAACGAAAGGTGGTTTATTTTATAGTCCTAAAGATCAGAAGGTCATTGTTAGCACCAATGCCCAGTTTTTAGAAGAAGACTATATAATGGATCACAAGCCCAGTAGCAAAGTTATTTTAGAAGAACTTAGAGAGGATATATCTACTTCAGTACCAACAGTACAAGATGAAGTACCACAAGAGACTGCAACACGTGTCACATATGATACACAACCACAGACAGTGCCTCGTAATAGTGGGAGGGTTGTAAGGCAGCCTGAAAGATTCATGTTTTTGGGAGAGTCTTCGGACTTGATCCCGGGTAAACATGAACCTGATCCCCGAACATATGATGAAGCTACTCGAAGACATAGATGCAGCATCTTGGCAAAAGGCAATGAATTCTGAAATAGTGTCTATATACTCTAATAAGGTCTGGGAGCTTGTAGAACCACCTGATGGTGTAAAAGTCGTTGGATGCAAGTGGATCTACAAAAGGAAAAGAGGGACAGTTGGGAAGGTAGAAACCTTCAAAGCTAGGCTTGTTGCGAAAGGGTACACTCAGAAAAAGGGAATCGACTATGAGGAGACCTTTTCACCGGTAGCCATGCTTAAGTCTATCCGGATACTCTTATCCATTGCTGCTCATATGGATTATGAGATTTAGCAAATGGATGTCAAGACAGCTTTCCTTAATGGAAGTCTTGAAGAGAACATCCATATGAAACAACCAGAAGGGTTTATTGAATAAGGAAAAGAGCATCTAGTGTGCAAGCTCAATCGGTCCATTTATGGACTAAAGCAAGCTTCAAGGTCTTAGAACATCCGATTTAATGAAGTAATCCAGTCATATGGATTTATTCAGTGTCCGGATGATTCTTGTGTATACAAAAAGTGTAACGGAAATGAGGTGGTATTTCTTGTACTATACGTAGATGATATTTTGTTAATTGACAACAATGTCAAGGTATTATCAGACGTGAGGGTATAGTTGTCCAAACAATTTGATATGAAGGACTTAGGAGATTGTGCACACATTCTTGGGATCAAAGTTATAAGGGATCGCAAGAAAAGAATATTGTGTCTGTCCCAAGCTTCATATATAGATACAATCCTTGCTCGTTTTAGCATGCAGGATTCCAAGAAAGGTTTTTACCTTTTAGGCATGGAGTAGCTCTATCTAAAGAGATGTCTCCGAAGACATCAAAGGAGATAGAGGACATGAAAGCAGTTCCTTATGCTTCAGCTGTAGGAAGCCTAATGTATGTAATGCTATGTACGAGACCTGATATCTGTTTTACCGTAGGCATGGTTAGCAGAAATCAGAGTAACCCTGGACAAGGACATTGGACTGCAGTAAAGCATATATTAAAGTACCTAAGAAGGACTAGAGATTATATGCTAGTTTACCAAGCAGACGATTTGCTCCTTGTGGGTTACACGGATTCAGATTTCCAATCAGATAGGGACAACAGTAAGTCTACATCAGGATATGTGTTTACTTTGGGAGGTGGAGCCATTGCATGGAGGAGTGTTAAGCAGAAATGCATTTCGGACTCAACCATGGAAGCTGAGTATATAGCAGCCTCTGAGGCGGCTAAAGAAGCAATATGGCTCAGGAACTTTCTAATGGACTTAGATGTGATTCCTGGTTTGCCCAAAATCATCACAATTTATTGTGATAATAGCGGTGCAGTTGCAAACTCGAAGGAACCACGAGCCCATAAGGCAAGTAAACATATAGAGCGCAAGTACCACCTGATACTAGATATCGTGAAGCCAGGAGAAGTTGTCATCGCCAAGATTGCAACAGCAGATAACTTGGCAGATCCTTTCACTAAGGCCATTCCAGCAAAAGCTTTCGATCGGCATGTGGAGGGAATGAGAATCAGATGTATGGCAGAAGATATGGCAGCTTAGTCGTTATTATATGTGGGAGATTGTTAGAGTGTATACTGAAAGCCTAAGCTTTTGTAAACATTTATTTTGAATAAAGAATCATATTTGGTCAAATTGTCTACATTTAGTTGTAGTTGTTCAATTAATTTATATTGTAGATAACATAGTATGTGGTGCCACATACAGAAGAGAATGTTATCAGTACCTTATAAATTATAAACAGTAGCTCACGACCAAAATTGAAAGGAACAAACCATTGAAAGGTCGTAGTGTAATTAGGAATTAGTTTATCTTAACTATATAATTACACTAGTACACTTAGAGTGTATTGAGTAGGACCATTTGAGGTTGTTTCTTTTATACTGACTTTATAAAGGAACAAATACCTCAGTTATTATGGAAGTGTGTACTCTTAATCCTAATATAATAACAAGCACATATATTTGATATTTATTTCTTTAATTTATCAATGGGTGAGATTTAGTTCGATGAATTAATAAGCCCGATAAGTTGGGAAATGATATCACTTATAGTGTGTGTTGTTGATTATAGAAGGAAACTGTGTCGTAGTAATCTAGGTTGATAATGTCCCTAAGATGAGCTCATAAAGAATGTCATGTTAAACACTGCAGGTGGACTTAGTCCGACATGACGATAAGGTTGAGTGGTACTATTCTTGGATTAAGATATTAATTAAATGAGTTGTCAGTAACTCACTTAATTAGTGGACATTCGACATCTTAAACACAGGGAGACTAACACACTCATAATAAGAAGGAGCGCAAAAATGTAATTTGGGATTGGTGCGGTAGTTCAATAATAGTTCTCTAGTGGAATGAATTATTATTGATAAAATTAAGTTGTGTGTTCGGGGCGAACACGGGATGCTTAATTTTATCGGGAGACCAAAACCAATTTCTCCTCTCGGTCCCTATCATAGCCTCTTAATTATAGAGTATTATACCCACCTTCTATACCCACTTAAAGGGGGCGGCCAAGCTAGCTTGGAGATCAAGCTAGGGCCGGCCTAAGCATGGTTTATGGGTGGCCGACCCTAGCTTGAACCCAAGCTAAAGGTGGCCGGCCCTAATGAAATTAAAAAGAATTTTAATTTTTTATTTTTCTTATGTGGAAGATATAATTTATTGGAGAGAATTAAAATTAAAATATCTCTTCTACAAAAGATTAAGAAAAGAGATTAGATCTCTTTCCTTATTTGTAGATAGGAAAGATATTTTATTTTTTCTCTGAAAATTATTCACATGTTGAAAAATTAAAATTATAGAAATTTCTTTTTATCAACCATGAAAGGATTTTTGAAGAAGAAATTTTATTTTTTAAAATTTCCGGAAACAAATTAGGAAGTTTTAATTTGTTGATTGAAACTCTCCTAATTTGTCTTTTTGATTGTGGCCGGCCATTGTATGGATAAAGAGGAAGTTTTATTTAATTATTCCCAATTAATTCATATCAAGGAAAGTTAAGGAAATATAATTAAATTTCCTTATTTTCCAAAGCTAAGGAATATAAAAGAGAGGGTTGGGGTGCCTTCAAGAGACACACAACTTCTATTATTCTTCTCCCTCTTTTCTTCCTTGGTGTGGCCGGCCCCTTCAAGCTTTCTCTTCTCCTTGTTGTGGCCGAACCTCTTCTTCCTTTTGGAAATCAAGTTGTGGCCGGATACAAGCTTGGAGGAGAAGGAGAGAAAGCTTATATCCCTTGGAGCATTGGTGGTGTTTTCTCTTCATCCTTGGAGGTGCACTAGAGTTGGCCGAATCTTACAAGGAGGAGAAGGTGTTTTGGTGGTTTCTCATCTCAGAAGATCGTTGCCCACACAACGTCCGAGGTTAGAAGAGGAATACGGTAGAAGATCAAGAGGTTTTATAAAAGGTATAACTAGTATTTTTTTCTTTCCGCATCATACTAGTTATTTTAGGAAATAATACCAAATACAAGTGGCATACGATTTTAGTGTTTCGAATTTGCTTTTGATGTAGTGTTCTTTTGTTTGTTCTTTTTCTTGTGATTTGATTGTTCTTTTCGGTTGACCTAAAGTTATTTTAGGAAATTAAATATTAGCATTCCTTAAAAGGTTTTGTCTAGTCGGTGGTGGTTACTCCCATATCCAAGAAGGCCATGTGCCTCGCCACGTCAGTACTGGGAACCAATTATGAAAATTAATATTTAATGGAATTAGTAACTTAGGTGATTTAGATCGAACGTGAAAAGTTCCGCAGGAGATCCAAGTCAAAACCTAAAAGAACATATAGATTAAATTTTGGATCAAACGTGTTAAGTTCCGCAGGCGATCCAAGTTTAATTTAAAAGAACACATGGTAGCTAGGAAAAGGTTCGGACCTTTGTACAAAATTTTTGTACAGTAGAACCATTAGGTTTTCCGAGTAGCAACCAACACTATTTACAACAAGAATATAAATGAAGGAAGGCATGACGCGTAGGTCACGAATCACATATACAACACGCACAATCTCATGACGGCACGCAGGCCGTATTATGAATTACAACACAAATATTCCAATCAAATTGGGTCTTTTGGGGGCCATGACCATCACAAATTATACATAATTCTAAATTATATAATTTCTATAATTATATATGAATTTAATACTATTTTTCCAATTTTTATGAGTAAAGAATTCCCGAAAGTCCCGATTAGCGGTTTTCGGGCGCAATTACGGAACGAATCCCCTTGCGGGGTTAGGGGCAGTACCCCTACCCGCGATATAACCGTCGCGAGTGTTCATTAGCGATCCTACAGGGCCTTAGCCCGCTGTCCCAAAACGTTTTGGGGTGAAACCTTGCCGTTTCGGAAAAATCTTCTCGGTAGTCGAAGTCTACAAGTGTCTAAACACTTGTGATTCGCTTCTACGAGAAAATTACCCATAAAAACTATAAAATTAGAAAATTCACAGAAACTTATAGATCTACAATGTTTCATAAAAATACAAATTAAACTCGTACAAGACTTCGCACGTGGCTCTGATACCACTGTTGGGTTTTACGGGCCGTAAAAATCACTTTTTGCGTTACGAAAACCCCGAAACCCCAGCCACCAGATCCGTGCAAAGATTAAAATTACGAAAACATTACGAGTATGAGTTTCTTACACTAGTTCTAAACTAGATCTACAAGGAGAAGGAATTTACCCTTGATGCGAAGCCCTTCGCAATCCCGCTCGTCCTCGGTTCGCTGGATCTCGAAAGTGTCAAAGTAGACACTTCTCTATGTGTATCCACACAAGCAAGAGATGGAGAAGAACCTATAAGGATGTGCTAGCAACCTTAGAGATCAGTAATGGAGGAGAGGGAGAGCAAGAAGAAAACTAGAGAGGAAGAAGATGATGGAGTTACTCACACAAGCACACAAAAATGCACTAACTCCTCATCAAAAGTGGTCGACCACTTTAAGGGGAATTGTAACCTCCATGGGATGCCAAGAGTCACATCTCTTGGTAACTCCCATGAGGTGGCATTTCACTTAAGTAACCATGATGATGTGGAGGATCATCATTGGACCACTTAATACCAATTCACCAATGAGGTGGCAAATGGTCAAGTCAAAATTGACCCTTCATCTTCCTCTCAAGTCAAGTCAAACTTGACCACTTCTCTCCATTGGTTGATCTAATCTAACCATTGATTCTAGTCAATTTTAATTTAATGAATCTCTATTAATTGAATTAAATTAATTAAATGAGTCTAAGTCCAAATTAGACTCACTTAACATATGAACCAAATTGAGTCCAACTCAATTAGCCCAATTTGGATTACTCTTAATCCAATTTGGTTCATCACATCCTTTAGGATCATCAAATGAACCTAATCCTTTAGGATCATCAAATGAACCTAATCTCCATCTAATTTCCCTTTGTGTGTGACTCTATAGGTTCTTGTAACGTTGGCAATGCTCCTAAACCTATTTAGAAACATAAGTAATGAGCGGTATCTAGCAACACATCATTACTACCCAAGTTACAAGAATGTTGAGATCTAACATCACCTTGTGACTACTAATTATGACTCCTCACAATATATGATATTGTCCTTCTATCCTAGACATCTAGATTGATCAATATGAGGCATAGACCATGTCATCCTCTAATCAATATAAATCTTGAACTCCAAGTAGACTCACTCAATCAAATGAGCTCAATATCTCATATTGACTCACTTGGGCATGGTCATGCACTTCGTGGTCTCACTCTATCAAGAATATCGATGTCACTCCCGTCATATAGGAGGGATAGATCCCATCTACATCACTCACATCCCTCCGCATAATTTGTTACAACCCAATAATCGCCTTTATAGTCCACCCAGTTACGGGTGACATTTGAAGAAGCCAAAGTACGTAACTCCTTATGTAGGGAACTATGGTGACTTCAGGTCCAAGAACTAGTAGTGATACTAATAACCACATGAGAAAGTATATGACACTCATATAACGATCCATGATACTTTCTCATGGCGGGTCATTCAGTATACATTCTCCAATGCATACCCATGTGTCAACTTGATATCTCCATATCCATGACTTGTGAGATCAAGTCATCGAGTTGACCTACATGCTAGTCTCTTCGCATTAACATTGTCCCTGAATGTTAATACTCGACTAGGAATGATTAAGAGTAGTGTTCCCTATATCATCTCACTATCGATTCAACCAATCGATTGATATAGGTAAGAACCTTCTACTCAAGGACGTTATTATACTTAGTTATTTGGCACAAATACAAGTAAGTATAATAACCAAAACAAATGCCTTTATTTATATACAAGAATATGATACAACGAGTCCATACAACAATCATCAAAAGATTGGCTCTAGGGCTTTAACTAACAATCTCCCACTAGCACTAGTGTTAATTAGTGTAGGCTCTGAGGCCTAATGACCTAGTGTGACCATCATGCTTTCTCTGTGCCAATGCCTTGGTCAAGGGATCTGCGATGTTAGCCTCTATGGGTACTCGCAAATCTTCACATCTCCTCTCTCGATGATCTCTCGAATGAGATGGAAATGCCATAGTATGTGTTTGGTCCACTGGTGTGAGAGAGGTTCCTTAGCCTATGCTATTGCTCCATTGTCGTCACAATAGAGCTCAATCGGGTCAGCGATGCTAGGAACCACCCCAAGTTCAGTGATAAACTTGTGGATCCAAACTGCCTCCTTTGCTGCCTCTGATGCAGCAATATACTCGGCCTCTGTTGTAGAATCAACGACTGTATCGTGCTTCAAACTCTTCCAGCTCACAGCACCACCATTTATGCAAAACATGAACCCTGACTGCGATCGATAATCATCCTGGTCAGTCTGGAAGCTGGCATCACTATAACCCTTTACAGCTAGTTCATCATCGCCTCCATATATCAAGAAATATTCTTTAGTCCTTCTTAAGTACTTAAGAATATTCTTGACCGCTATCCAGTGACTTTCACCTGGATCTGACCTGTATCTACTCGTCATGCTCAAAGCATACGAGACATCAGGACGAGTACATAGCATGGCGTACATGATAGATCCTATGGCTGAGGAATAAGGGATCTGATCCATGCGGTCTCTCTCCTCTCTAGAAGAGGGACCTTGAGTCTTCGAAAGACTCACGCCATGTGACATTGGCAGAAATCCCTTCTTGGAGTTCTGCATGGCAAACCATAGGAGTACCTTGTCAATATATGTACTCTGACTTAGGCCAAGCAATCTCTTAGATCTATCTCTATAGATCTGTATGCCTAGAATGTGGGATGCTTCACCTAAGTCCTTCAATGAGAAACAAGTCCCTAGCCAAGTCTTGACTGACTGTAGCAAAGGGATGTCTTTCCCAATAAGTAGTATGTCATCCACATACAATATAAGGAAGACAACTGTGCTCTCAACAACCTTCTTGTAGACACAAGGTTCATCTTCATTCTTGATGAAACCAAACTGTTTGATTGCATCATCGAATCGAAGATTCTAGCTCCGAGAAACTTGCTTTAATCTATAAATGAACCTATGCAGCTTGCATACTCTGCTGGTATGCTGTGGATCTACAAAACTCTCAGGTTGTGTCATGTACACATCCTCGAGCAGGTTTCCATTCAGAAACGTGGTTTTGACATCCATCTGCCATATCTCATAGTCATAGTATGCTGCAATAGCAAGCATGATCCGAATGGATTTAAACATCGCTACTAGAGAAAAGGTTTCATCATAGTCAATACCATGAATCTGCTTGAAACATTTAGCTACAAAGTGACCCTTATAAATAAGTCCATCCATGTCAGTCTTTCTCTTAAAGACCCACTTACACCCAATGGGTTTGACCCCTTCAGGTGGATCAACCAAAGTCCATACTTGGTTAGTGTACATGGATTCCATCTAAGATCTCATGGCCTCTAGCCATTTCTCGGAATCTGGCCTCATCACAGCTTCCTGATAGGAGGTGGACTCATCCTCTATGAGCACAACGTCATCATGGTCAGACAAGAGAAATGAGTATCTCTCAGGTAGACGACGTACCCTATCAGACCAGCGAAGAGGTATGTCTACTTGAACTGGTTGTGGTTCCTCAACTCCTTGTGGAACAACATCATCCACAACACTTTGTGGTTCCAGTTCAACCTCCATCGAGGCATCAGTTGTAACACCCATAGGGTCCTTAGAAAAATTCTAGAATATTCTATCATGAATAAAGAATAAAGAAAAATATATATGCTTTAGTTGAATTTTTTTGCTCCTAGCCAAACACTTAAATAAATAAAATAGAAATAAAAATACATAAGGTCTAGGACTTGAACTCTAGATCTCTCATTAGATACCTGAATAAGATAACCACTAGACCAAGAGAAATTATTGTTGGGAAAGAGAGGGAAACCATAATTAAATGTAAGAAGAAAAGGCTCTTCTCTTAGAAGGAGAAGTGAGAGTTGTTTTCTCCCTCTCTAATGAAGAGATGCTCTAGAATATTCCTTTCTTACTCACCAAGAAGGGATGTATCTAGACTTTTCTTAATGATGAAGAGAGTAAAAGAAAGGAGGAAGAAAAATATATTTTTCCTTCCACCTCTCATGATGAATAAAAGGAAGAAATTAAAATGAGTTGGCATTTTTCTCATTCACTCTCTTACTCCTACCTCCTTCACCGTGCCCCTTCTTCACCCATTTCTTCTTCTTGCCGAGACCAAGGAGCAAGGAAGCTTCCCCTCTCTAGGAAGGATCCACAACAAAAGGTTAAATCTCTAAGGAAAACAAGCGCAAGGAAGTGAGTATCCCCTCACTGCAGTACAAGTAGCTTCGGTTTTTAGAATGTTTTTCTCTTTCGAAACTCTAAAACTTTTCTTGAAAGAAGATGGTCAAGATAAAGAATAGGTAGTCACTTAGGGTTAACAAGTGATAAGAGATGCTTCATGTTATAAAAAAAAAAAAAAAGAAATTTAGAACTTGTTGCATGATTCGGCCAAGGATGGAAGAAAGGATCTAGAACAAGTTTTTCTTTGATCACATGCTTAAATTTCTAGTCTATGATATATGAATTTCAAATGTTGTTAGTTTAGTCTTCATTCTTCATGTTGTGAAGAAAAAAAAAAGAGAAACCTATCTATATGGTTCGGCCAAATTGATTATAAGGCTTTAGGTCAAGAATTTTAGTTAGAAACCATACTAGTTGTACCTCTTTGTGATGTATGAATTTTTACATGTTTATAACTAAGGTTTTTATGCTTCATATGGAATGAAATGGTAGTAAACCCTACTGATATGGTTGGCCAAATTGAATAAATGGGTTAGGGTTTAAGTTTTTGAACTCAAATATGCATAGAACATGAAGTACAATACCTTGTAGGCACTTAGATTAAATGGGCTTGTTATAAGTTTAAGTTTTATGCTTCTTATGGAATAAAATGATATGGAACTCTACTGATATGATTTGGCCAAATGAAAATAAAAGGGTTAGGGTTAGAGTTTTGAATTCAAATAGGCTTATTCATGAAGTATGGTTCCTTGTAAGTACTTGTACAATGTTCTATAGGTACTTAGATTAAATGTGCATGCTACATGTTTAAGTTTTATGCTTACTAAGGGATAAAAAGACATGAAACCCTACTGATATGTTTCGGCCAAATGAAAATAAAAGGGTTAGGGTTAGAGTTTTGAACTCAAATAGGCTTATTCATGAAATATGGTTCCTTGTAGGTACTTGTACTATGCTCTATAGGAACTTAGATTAAATGTGCATGTTACATGTTTAAGACTTATTCTTCTTATGGAGTAGAATGATATGAAATCCTACTGATATGTTTCGGCCAAATTGAAATAAATGGGTTAGAGTTAGAGTTTTGAACTCAAACATGCTTATTCATGAAGTACAATGCCCTGTATGTGCTTAGATCAAGTTTACATACTATGTGGATAAGTTTTATGGTTCATATGGAACCAAATGATATAAGAACCCTACTGATATGTTTTGTCCAAATTGAGATAAATGGGTTAAGGTTAGAGTTTTGAACTCAAACATGCTTATTCATGAAGTATATTGCCTTGTATGTCCTTAGATCAAGTTTACATGCTATGTGGATAAGTTTTATGCTTCATATGGAACCAAATGATATAAGAACCCTACTGATATGTTTTGTCCAAATTGAGATAAATGGGTTAAGGTTAGAGTTTTGAACTCAAACATGCTTATTCATGAAGTATATTACCTTGTATGTGCTTAGATTAAGTTTTACATGTTATGTGGGTAAGTTCTATGCTTAATATGGAATGAAATGAGGATGAAACCTACTGATATGGTTCGGCCAAGATGGATAAATTGGGTTAGGAAAGAGTTTAAACCTAACCAAACATGCTTAGGCATTTTCATGATATGTAGTCTTTGATATATAAGTGGAGTAAGCTTTCATGCTTTATGATATGTTGCATTTCTATGTCTTATGATAAGATGTGCCATGTTTATGATATGACATGATAGACTTATGACATGATATGCCATGTTAATGATATGATATGCTAGACTCATGATATGTATGCTAAGTTCATGAGATGATATGCCATGTTTGATGATATGAAAATGACATGTTATGCTTTATGTTATGATAAGAACATGTTATGTTTCATAATGAATGTATGAATGGCTTATGTAAGAAGAAAAGCCTAAAGAGTTGCTTCCCTTAAGCTGGGACCAAGAGCACTCTTCATGTTATGGAAAAGAGTTGCTTCCCTTAAGTTGGGATCAAGAGCACTCTTCATGCTATGGTAAAGAGATGCTTCCCTTAAGTTGGGATCAAGAGCTCTCTTAATGATATGACAAGAATTATGACATGTATGATATGATGAGATATGATATGCATGATATTTTACTTTGTATGGCTTGTACCAAGGGTGGGCTCCATAAGCGCCCTGGGGTCGACGGACTATGAACGGACATCGTTAAGGGATGGGCTCCTCAGTACGCCCCTAGGTCGACGGACTATGAACGGACCTAGATCCCTAGTAGGTTCGGGGCTAGCTACCCTGTCCTAGGGATTGCGCGCATTTATGTTTACATGTGGTACAAGCCAGGGCCCTTCTCATGATGATGATGATATGATATTCAAGTATGTATACTATATGTTTTGAAAGAAGCATGATGCATATGTGCATTCCATGATACATGTTTTAAAAATATACATATTGCATCTACATGCACATATTTATGAAATTATGTTTATGCACCCTTATGAACAGGTATGAGTTATGATACATGTTTACATGATATGATAGGCTTCATGATATGTGCTTATAGAATGTGATATGAATCATGATATACACTCACATGATAGACTTTGATATGTTATGCTCCTTATGTGATATGATATATTATGTTCTGCTTTCCCTCATGTTATGCTATGAGTTGTTATGGTTTTTACATGATAAGATATGTTCTATGTTATGACTCTCCATGCTATGTTATGCTATGCTATGTTTTCTACATGTTATGTTATGTTATGTGTTTTTCGGATTTATGGGTAGGCAAGGATCTCACTAAGCCTTTGGCTTATAGCTACACGTTTTCCTTGTACTGCAGATAAAGGCAAGGAATGGATTGTTTAAGGGGAGCAGAGCAGGAAAGGCAAGGAAGATGTGTGTGGAAGTGCTGGTGGATAGATCTATTTAAGTTTCTTTGAATTATCTAAGTTATGCATGTGAACAATGTTGGACCTATGCTTATGCTGATGATTTCAGCTAGTATTTCATACACTTATGATATTTTACTCATGTTAGAATAATGATGATATGATGATAATGTTCAGTATGCTTTGATTCACATGCCATGATAAGTAAACTAAATGCATATTATAAAAGAAAAAAATTTTAAATAAGTTCTTCCGCTGCCATGAATCCATATGCATTAGTATAATTGATGTCTATGTTTCAGTGACTTCCGTCCCTTCGGGGTGGCCTTAGTGCTACCTAGAAGGGTGGGCGTTACAAGTTGGTATCAGAGCAGGTCTACCTTCCACTACACACACATCAAGCCTTTATCCTGCCACTCCAAGTAAGAATTTTATGCTTAAATTTTATTTTGATGTGATATTTATGCTTGATCTATTTCTTTATGATGTTTGATAATATGCATGCTTATTATCTTATTTATTTAGTTATCACATTTTTAGCTTAGATATATATGATGGTAGATTAGGAACAATAACAACCTTAGGGTAGTCTGGTTATGAATAATGATAACTTATATTAGCTTATTGTGATTATTGAAGATAAAGCATGGTTAGAACACGAACTACCCGAGCAAATGAGACGGTACCTCCACCCGATCTGATGCATGTGATTACCGAGCTCCAGCGTCAGGTCACAGAACAGCAACAAACGATCACTGCATTGATGAATCAGCAAGGGAATCCTGTTACACCACCAGGGAACCCAAATGCGATACCTATTATACCTGCGGCTGTACCAGTACCTCCGGCACCGGTACCACCGGTAGTTCCTATTCCAGTGGTCCGACAAGAGGCATACCTGATTCAGTGGCAGAGGTTGAAGCCAGAAGCCTTCTCCGGAAACTGTGAGCCATGGGATGCTCAGGCGTGGCTTAAGACTGTGGAAAGCATCGTGGAGCTTTTAGATTGGCCCGAACACGAGAAGGTTAAGTGTGTATCATTTTGCCTTACAGGCGATGCCAGAATGTGGTGGGACCGAGTCAAAGCAAAGAGACAGGTGAATCAGATGAGATGGACAGACTTCGAGACTGAATTCCTTGAAGAGTTCTTCCATATGCGGGTGACCAATAAACACTACGATGAGTTCACCGAGTTTCGGCAAGGTGACCTATCAGTGAATGAGGCCGTGAAGAAATTTAACCGATTAGCACGCCTATGTCCAGAGCTGGTCAGTACCGAAAGAGAAAGGGTCAGACTAATGCTGAAGATGCTCAGACCCGAGATAGCCCTAAATGTGGCCGGCGGCATTAATAGACCACAGACCACCGAGGAATTAATTAGCAGTGCTCTGATCACTGAACACTATCAGAAGGCGATGAATGAGGGTAAGAGTCAAGTTCAGAAACCTCAACATAACAGAACCAACTGGAAGGGAAACTCCAACGGTAAGAGAAAACAATGGAGCAGTTCTCAGGGTGGTTCAGCGAACAAGCAACCTATGTTTCCTCAGTGCACCACCTGCGGAAAGAAGCATCCGGGAAAATGCCGTGTGGGCACGAATAAGTGCTACAGCTGCGGATTGGAAGGACACTTGGCCAGAAATTGTCCTACTCAGATGCAGACACCTCAGCAGCAGAGTATCCAGAACAGAGGTACCCCCTCACAGCTACATCTAATGCAAGCTGCACTAGAAGGCCCTCAGATTGGCCAAGGGAGACTGGAAGCCCCACCAGCTATGACGAATGCCAGGATCCATTCCCTCACCAGAGAAGATGGGACAAGTGCTTCGACGGTCATTACAGGTCAGATACCTATTATTGGTCATTATGCAAATATGTTATCAAATCCTAAATGCGAACCGAAATATGAATTTATCGGGAAGCCGAGAAACATTACCGGTCAGGGGATCGAGAATGTGACCGGGCAACTCTCTACCCTGACCCTAGCAACAACATTATTCGACAATATATTGGAGAAACAAACCCGTGACCCCAGTATCCAAAGGATCAAGCAAGAAGTCTTAGAAGGGAAGGATAACGGATTTCGTATCGCTGATAGTGGAATACTGTACTTCAAGGATCGCCTATGTATTCCCGACGATTCAGAGATGCGGAAAAAGTTATTAGAGGAGTCGCATGCGACACCATACGCAATGCATCCTGGATCCACCAAAATGTACCAAGACCTGAAGAAGAAATTCTGGTGGTTTGGTATGAAGAGAGATGTGGCTCAGCACGTCAGTACTTGCCTGACCTGCCAAAGAGTTAAAGCAGAACACCAGAGACCTGGAGGTGTACTGCAGCCAATTCAGATTCCAGAATGGAAATGGGAGGATATTTCCATGGACTTCATTTCGGGACTTCCCAAAACGACGAATGGCTACGATGCTATATGGGTAATCGTGGACAGGTTGACCAAATCGGCCCATTTTATGGCAATCAAGATGACCTACTCGATCGAACAGCTAGCCCAATTATATGTCAAAGAGATTATCAGACTGCATGGGATCCCTAAGACCATCATCTCTGATAGAGATGGCCGTTTTATTTCACATTTTTGGGAATGTGTTCAGAAAGCCCTGGGTACGAAATTATTATTCAGCACTGCCTTTCACCCTCAGACTGACGGGCAAACAGAAAGGGTGAATCAAGTATTGGAAGATATGTTACGAGCTTGTGCCCTGGACTTCAAAGGGAGCTGGTGCCGATATCTATGCTTAGCGGAATTTGCCTATAACAATAGCTATCAAGCTACCATTGGTATGGCACCGTACGAAGCATTGTACGGGAGAAAATGTAGATCCCCTATATGTTGGTATGAAGGCGGTGAAAAGAAGGAAATGGGATTTCAAACCGATCTTATCGACAGCACCACCCGTGCAATACAGAAGATCCGCCAAAGAATAGAGACTGCCCAAAGTCGGCAGAAGAATTATGCAGATAAGCGACGTAGGCCGCTGGAATTTAGCGTCGGGGATTCAGTATTCCTCAAAGTAGCTCCTATGAAAGGAGTGATGAGATTCGGAAAGAAGGGAAAACTAAGTCCTCGATATGTAGGACCATATCAAATTCTGAAGAGAGTTGGCAAGGTGGCTTATGAACTAGATTTACCACCAGAGATGTCGGCTATTCACAATGTGTTCCATGTCTCAATGCTCAAGAAGTACATGGGTGGCACAGATCAAGTGATCGAACCACAGACAGTTCAAGTTCAAGAGGACCTGAGCTACGAGAGCCGACCGATGCAGATATTAGATCGAGATATTAAAAGGCTAAGGAACAAGGAAATACCTTTAGTAAAGGTTCTGTGGCAAAATCAACGGTTGGAAGAAGCAACTTGGGAACGCGAAGACGATATGAGACAGAAGTACCCCGAGCCATTTTAAGTTCGAGGACGAACTTTTATGAGGTATGGGAGACTATGACACCCATAGGGTCCTTAGCAAAATTCTAGAATATTCTATCATGAATAAAGAATAAAGAAAAATATATATGCTTTAGTTGAATTTTTTTGCTCCTAGCCAAACACTTAAATAAATAAAATAGAAATAAAAATACATAAGGTCTAGGACTTGAACTCTAGATCTCTCATTAGATACCTGAATAAGATAACCACTAGACCAAGAGAAATTATTGTTGGGAAAGAGAGGGAAACCATAATTAAATGTAAGAAGAAAAGGCTCTTCTCTTAGAAGGAGAAGTGAGAGTTGTCTTCTCCCTCTCTAATGAAGAGATGCTCTAGAATATTCCTTTCTTACTCACCAAGAAGGGATGTATCTAGACTTTTCTTAATGATGAAGAGAGTAAAAGAAAGGAGGAAGAAAAATATATTTTTCCTTCCTCCTCTCATGATGAATAAAAGGAAGAAATTAAAATGAGTTGGCATTTTTCTCATTCACTCTCTTACTCCTTCCTCCTTCACCGTGCCCCTTCTTCACCCATTTCTTCTTCTTGCCGAGACCAAGGAGCAAGGAAGCTTCCCCTCTCTAGAAAGAACCACAACAAAAGGTTAAATCTCTAAGGAAAACAAGCGCAAGGAAGTGAGTATCCCCTCACTACAGTACAAGTAGCTTCGGTTTTTAGAATGTTTTTCTCTTTCGAAACTCTAAAACTTTTCTTGAAAGAAGATGGTCAAGATAAAGAATAGGTAGTCACTTAGGGTTAACAAGTGATAAGAGATGCTTCATGTTATAAAAAAAAAAAAAAAGAAATTCAGAACTTGTTGCATGATTCGGCCAAGGATGGAAGAAAGGATCTAGAACAAGTTTTTCTTTGATCACATGCTTAAATTTCTACTCTATGATATATGAATTTCATATGTTGTTAGTTTAGTCTTCATTCTTCATGTTGTGAAGAAAAAAAAAATGAGAAACCTATCTATATGGTTCGGCCAAATTGATTATAAGGCTTTAGGTCAAGAATTTTAGTTAGAAACCATACTAGTTGTACCTCTTTGTGATGTATGAATTTTTACATGTTTATAACTAAGGTTTTTATGCTTCATATGGAATGAAATGGTAGTAAACCCTACTGATATGGTTGGCCAAATTGAATAAATGGGTTAGGGTTTAAGTTTTTGAACTCAAATATGCTTAGAACATGAAGTACAATACCTTGTAGGCACTTAGATTAAATGAGCTTGTTATAAGTTTAAGTTTTATGCTTCTTATGGAATAAAATGATATGGAACTCTACTGATATGATTCGGACAAATGAAAATAAAAGGGTTAGGGTTAGAGTTTTGAATTCAAATAGGCTTATTCATGAAGTATGGTTCCTTGTAAGTACTTGTACAATGTTCTATAGGTACTTAGATTAAATGTGCATGCTACATGTTTAAGTTTTATGCTTCCTAAGGGATAAAAAGACATTAAACCCTACTGATATGTTTCGGCCAAATGAAAATAAAAGGGTTAGGGTTAGAGTTTTGAACTCAAATAGGCTTATTCATGAAGTATGGTTCCTTGTAGGTACTTGTACTATGCTCTATAGGAACTTAGATTAAATGTGCATGTTACATGTTTAAGACTTATGCTTCTTATGGAGTAGAATGATATGAAATCCTACTGATATGTTTCAGCCAAATTGAAATAAATGGGTTAGAGTTAGAGTTTTGAACTCAAACATGCTTATTCATGAAGTATATTGCCTTGTATGTGCTTAGATCAAGTTTACATGCTATGTGGATAAGTTTTATGCTTCATATGGAACCAAATGATATAAGAACCCTACTGATATGTTTTGTCCAAATTGAGATAAATGGGTTAAGGTTAGAGTTTTGAACTCAAACATGCTTATTCATGAAGTATATTACCTTGTATGTGCTTAGATTAAGTTTTACATGTTATGTGGGTAAGTTCTATGCTTAATATGGAATGAAATGAGGATGAAACCTATTGATATGGTTCGGCCAAGATGGATAAATTGGGTTAGGAAAGAGTTTAAACCTAACCAAACATGCTTAGGCATTTTCATGATATGTAGTCTTTGATATATAAGTGGAGTAAGCTTTCATGCTTTATGATATGTTGCATTTCTATGTCTTATGATAAGATGTGCCATGTTTATGATATGACATGATAGACTTATGACATGATATGCCATGTTAATGATATGATATGCTAGACTCATGATATGATATGCCATGTTCATGATATGTATGCTAAGTTCATGAGATGATATGCCATGTTTGATGATATGAAAATGACATGTTATGCTTTATGTTATGATAAGAACATGTTATGTTTCATAATGCATGTATGAATGGCTTATGTAAGAAGAAAAGCCTAAAGAGTTGCTTCCCTTAAGCTGGGACCAAGAGCACTCTTCATGTTATGGAAAAGAGTTGCTTCCCTTAAGTTGGGATCAAGAGCACTCTTCATGCTATGGTAAAGAGATGCTTCCCTTAAGTTGGGATCAAGAGCTCTCTTAATGATATGACAAGAATTATGACATGTATGATATGATGAGATATGATATGCATGATATTTTACTTTGTATGGCTTGTACCAAGGGTGGGCTCCATAAGCGCCCCGGGGTCGACGGACTATGAACGGACATCGTTAAGGGATGGGCTCCTCAGTACGCCCCTAGGTCGACGGACTATGAACGGACCTAGATCCCTAGTAGGTTCGGGGCTAGCTACCCTGTCCTAGGGATTGCGCGCATTTATGTTTACATGTGGTACAAGCCAGGGCCCTTCTCATGATGATGATGATATGATATTCAAGTATGTATACTATATGTTTTGAAAGAAGCATGATGCATATGTGCATTCCATGATACATGTTTTAAAAATATATATATTGCATCTACATGCACATATTTATGAAATTATGTTTATGCACCCTTATGAACTGGTATGAGTTATGATATATGTTTACATGATATGATAGGCTTCATGATATGTGCTTATAGAATGTGATATGAATCATGATATACACTCACATGATAGACTTTGATATGTTATGCTCCTTATGTGATATGATATATTATGTTCTGCTTTCCCTCATGTTATGCTATGAGTTGTTATGGTTTTTACATGATAAGATATGTTCTATGTTATGACTCTCCATGCTATGTTATGCTATGCTATGTTTTCTACATGTTATGTTATGTTATGTGTTTTTCGGATTTATGGGTAGGCAAGGATCTCACTAAGCCTTTGGCTTATAGCTACACGTTTTCCTTGTACTACAGATAAAGGCAAGGAATGGATTGTTTAAGGGGAGCAGAGCAGGAAAGGCAAGGAAGATGTGTGTGGAAGTGCTGGTGGATAGATCTATTTAAGTTTCTTTGAATTATCTAAGTTATGCATGTGAACAATGTTGGACCTATGCTTATGCTGATGATTTCAGCTAGTATTTCATACACTTATGATATTTTACTCATGTTAGAATAATGATGATATGATGATAATGTTCAGTATGCTTTGATTCACATGCCAAGATAAGTAAACTAAATGCATATGATAAAAGAAAAAAATTTTAAATAAGTTCTTCCACTGCCATGAATCCATATGCATTAGTATAATTGATGTCTATGTTTCTGTGACGTCCGTCCCTTCGGGGTGGCCTTAGTGCTACCTGGAAGGGCGGGCGTTACATCAGTGCTATTGTTCGCATCTTGAACTTCTTCAAGATCGAACGTACTCCCACTAGTCTTTCTAGAAACAAAATCCCTTTCTAGAAAGACCCTAGTCTTAGCCACAACTATCTTGTGTTGACTGGGAATGTAGAAGTAATATCCCTTCGTTTCCTTGGGATATCCAATGAAATAGCACATGTCGGATTGGAGTCCCAATTTGTCCTAGACTTGACATCTAACCTAAGCCTCAAAACCCCAAATCCACATAAATGACACCTGGGCATCTCTCCCAGTCCATATCCTATATAGTGTCTTTATCACAGCCTTAGATGGAACTCGGTTAAGTATAAAGGCTGCCGTGTCTAGAGCATAGCCCCAAAGGAATGTAGGAAGATCTGTGTGACTCATCATAGAACGTACCATATCTAATAAGGTACGATTCCTTCTTTCGGATACATCATTCCACTATGGTGTTCTAGGAGGAGTGAGTTGGAATAGAATCCCACACTCAGCTAGATAGTCACCAAACTCATGGCTAAGATATTCTCCACCTCGATCTGATCGAAGTATCTTAATACTCTTGCCAAGCTGGTTTTGTACTTCATTCTTGATTTCTTTGAATTTTTCAAAGGATTCAGACTTATGTGTCATCAAGTACACATAGCCATATCTACTGAAGTCATCAGTAAATGTAATGAAGTACCTATAACCACCTCTAGCAGTGACATTTAAAGGGTTACATACATCACTATGTATAAGACCTAACAAGTCAGTCGCTCTCTCATTGTGTCCACTAAAGGGAGTCTTGGTCATCTTGCCTAAAAGGCATGACTCGCATGTCTCATATGATTCAAAATCAAATGAGTCCAGCAAACCAGCTTTATGGAGCTGGGATAAGCGTTTGTCATTTATATGACCTAAGCGACAGTGTCAGAGATAGGTTAGGTTCATGTCATTTAACTTTAACATCTTGTTACTTATGTTATAGATAGAGCTCTCAAGGTCTAAAATATAGAGTCTGTTCATCAGAGGTGCACTACAATAGAACATTTCATTTAAATAAACTGAACAACATTTGTTCTTTATAATAAATGAAAAATCTTTCTTGTCCAAACAAGAAACTGAAATTATGTTCTTAGTTAAAGCAGGCACATAACAACAATCATCCAACTCTAGTACATGCCCAGAGGCCAGAGATAGAAAATAAGTCCCTACAACAACAGCAGCAACCCGTGCTCCATTGCCTACGCGTAGGTCCACCTCGCCCTTCGTCAATGCCCTGCTATTTCTCAGCGCCTGCACATTAGTACAAATGTGAGAAGCACATCCGGTATCTAAGACCCATGATGAAGAAATAGAAAGATTGACTTCTATAACATATATACCTGAAGTGGAAGTCTCACTTCTCTTCTTCTTAAGATTTTCCAGGTACACCTTGCAATTCCTCTTCCAGTGCCCGGTCTGACCGCAGTGGAAGTAGATAGCATCCTTGGTGACCCCTCCTTTAGGCTTCAGTGCCTTGCCTTTGCCCTTGGCTTGGGACTTTCCCTTGCCTTTAAGCTTGCCCTTGCCCTTGTGTTTCTGAACCATCAGAATAGAGTTGGGCTTAACCTTCTTAAGGTTGAGCTCAGTAGTTCGTAACATACTAAGTAGTTCGGGCAGTGGCTTGTTAATTTCGTTCCTGTTGTAGTTCATGACATATTAAGTGTAGCTCTCTGGCAAAGACTGCAAGATCAGGTCAGTGGCCAGTGGCCAAGTGGGAATCCCAACCTCTGTAGATTCTCTATGTACCCAATCATCTTGAGTACATATGGACCTACGAGAGCCCCATCTGACATCTTGCACAGAAATAGTGCTCTTGAGATCTCAAATCTCTCGTGTTGCGCTTGTCCTTGATATAGTTGACGAAGATGTTCAACCATATCATAAGCACCCGTTAACTCATGTTGCTTCTGAAGCTCAGAGTTCATGGTCACAAGCATTAGACATGATACATTTAATGCATCATCTTGATGCTTCTTATAAGCATCTTTGTCTGCTCGCGTGGCATTGGCAGGAGGAGCCTCCGGAATGGGCTGCGCTAGAACGTACAGTTTACATCCATGGGTGAGAACTATTCTAAGATTCCTGTACCAGTCCAGGAAATTTTCTCCGTTGAGCTTGTCCTTGTCAAGGACAAAACACAGAGAGAAGATGTTCGTGTTTGACGTCATGGTAATCTACAACAGAAAAATGCAGAAAATAAATAAACATCATATTCTAGTAATCACTTAATTAGGCCTTTTAATTAAATGATGCTCCCACCGAATTCTATAATTCATGTGGGACAAGATCCACATCATACTACGCCTTCAGTTAGCTTTGGCTAAATCGCCGAAGACTTAGTATGATCGGTAGGTAACTAATTTACCAATTACATCTCTATGCAACTCTTGTTTATAGGATCAAGATCCGTATTTATATTAAAACTCAAGTTAGCTTTGGCTAATATGCCTAAGAGTTAATATAAACGTGTTTTTGTCCTATCTTCCAACTATTGGATAAATGCCTACAATTAAACTTGATTTAACTAGTTATACTCAATCTAATTGAGTTTTACTCACCCATGCGTTGATAGGCGGGACCATGATTGTCCCTCCGTACCCTACCAAGATAATATGTGTTGCTTTGCTTTGGCAGATTCAACAACTATATGTGATCGAGGTAGTGTAGGTATCACGGCATGGTAGGCATTACGAGTTGTCGCGATTAAGATCTAATCTAATCGACGAGGTATATCATATACTCGATTTAAATCTAATCTAATCGTTAGAGCGCATCATGTACGCGATTGATCGAATCGAATAGTTAAGGCGCTAATTACCTACTTTACTAGCATGCATCAAAACACACACACAAGCAATTAATTATACTATTTGTGATTAGACATGGCCCTACTACGATCTTCTCAAGCCAATGAGAAGATCGGATGGTCAACCTAGGGTCAACAGCTTCTTCAAGCTCCTCCCTTTGACCACCTTGTGTTGCTCGCGCCCTCCTCGTATCTCCGTCTCGAGTGGACCGTCCACCGGCTCATTTTGTACATTACAAAAGGGTGAAACTCGAGTTACATTCGAGTCTAAACTATTTACAACAAGAATATAAATGAAGGAAGGCACGACGCGTAGGTCGCGAATCACATATACAACACGCACAATCTCATGACGGCACGCAGGCCGTATTATGAATTACAACACAAATATTCCAATCAAATTGGGTCTTTTTGGGCCATGACCATCAAAAATTATACATAATTCTAAATTATGTAATTTGTATAATTTTCTGTGAATTTAATACTATTTTTCCAATTTTTATGAGTAAAGAATTCCCGACAGTCCTGATTAGCGATTTTCGGGCGCAATCACGGAACGAATCCCCTTGCGGGGTTAGGGGCAGTACCCCTACCCGTGATATAACCATCGCGAGTGTTCCTTAGCGATCCTATAGAGCCTTAGCCCGCTGTCCCAAAAGGTTTTGGGGCGAAACCTTGCTGTTTCGGAATAATCTTTTCGATAGTCGAAGCCTACAAGTGTCTAAACACCTGTGCTTCGCTTCTACGAGAAAATTACCCATAAAAAATATAAAATTGGAAAATTCAAAGAAACTTATAGATCTTCTAATTTTCATAAAAATACAAATTAAAATCGTACAAGACTTCGCACATTGCTCTGATACCACTGTTGGGTTTTTCGGGCCGCAAAAATCGCTTTTTGAGTTACAGAAACCCCGAAACCCCAGCCACTGGATCCGTGTGAAGATTAAAATTTCGAAAATATTACGAGTACGAGTTTCTTACACTAGTTCTAAACTAGATCTACAAGGAGAAGGAATTTACCCTTGATGCGAAGCCCTTCGCAATCCCGCTCGTCCTCGGTTCGCCGGATCTCGAAAGTGTCAAAGTAGACACTTCTCTATGTGTATCCACACAAGCAAGAGATGGAGAAGAACCTCTAAGGATGTGCTAGCAACCTTAGAGATCAGTAATGAAGGAGAGGGAGAGCAAGAAGAAAACTAGTGAGGAAGAAGATGATGGAGTTACTCACACAAGCACACAAAAATGCACTAACTCCTCATCAAAAGTGGTTGACCACTTTAAGGGGAATTGTAACCTCCATGGGAAGCCAAGAGTCACAACTCTTGGTAACTCCCATGAGGTGGCATTCCACTTAAGCAACTATGATGATGTGGAGCATCATCATTGGACCACTTAATGCCAACTCACCAATGAGGTGACAAATGGTCAAGTCAAAATTGACCCTTCATCTTCCTCTCAAGTCAAGTCAAACTTGACCACTTCTCTCCCTTGGTTGATATAATCTAACTATTGGTTCAAGTCAATTTTAATTTAATGAATCTCTATTCATTGAATTAAATTAATTAAATGAGTCTAAGTCCAAATTAGACTCACTTAACATATGAACCAAATTGAGTCCAACTCAATTAGCCTAATTTGGATTACTCTTAATTCAATTTGGTTCATCACATGAACCTAATCATTTAGGTTCATCAAAGGAACCTACTCTCCATCTAATTGTCTTTTATGTGTGACCCTATAGGTTCTTGTAACGTTGGCAATGCTCCTAAACCTATTTAGAAGCATAAGTAATGAGCGGTATCTAGCAACACATCATTACTACCCAAGTTACAAGAATGTTGAGATCCAACATCACCTTGTGACTACTAATTGTGACTCCTCACAATATATGACATTGTCCTTCTATCCTAGACATCTAGATTGATCAATATGAGGCATAGACGGTGTCATCCTCTAATCAATCTAAATCTTGAACTCCAAGAAGACTCACTCAATCAAATGAGCTCAATATCTCATATTGACTCACTTGGGCATGGTCATGCACTTCGTGGTCTCACTCTATCAAGAATATCGATGTCACTCCCGTCATATAGGAGGGATAGATCCCATCTATATCACTCACATCCCTCCACATAATTTGTTACATACCCAGTAATCGCCTTTATAGTCCATCTAGTTACGGGTGACGTTTGACGAAGCCAAAGTACGTAACTCCTTATGTCGGGAACCATGGTGACTTCAGGTCCAAGGAGTAGTGATACTAATAGCCACATGAGAAAGTATATGACACTCATATAACGATCCATGATACTTTCTCATGGCGGATCATTCAGTATACATTCTCCAATGCATACCTATGTGTCAACTTGATATCTCCATATCCATGACTTGTCAGATCAAGTCATCGAGTTGACCTACATGCTAGTCTCGTCGCATTAACATTGTCCTTGAATGTTAATAGTCGACTATGAATGATTAAGAGTAGTGTTCCCTATATCATCTCACTATCGATTCAACAAATCGATTGATATAGGTAAGAACCTTCTACTCAAGGACACTATTATACTTAGTTATTTGGCACCAATACAAGTAAGTATAATAACCAAAACAAATGCCTTTATTTATATACAAGAATATGATACAACGAGTCCATACAACAATCATCAAATGATTGGCTCTAGGGCTCTAACTATTAAATGGCCGTAGCAGAACTTAGAGAATTACTCCAAGAACTACTAGATAAGAAGCGGATAAGGACAAGTACATCACTATAGGGGGCACAGTATTATTCGTAAAGAAAAAGAACGACAGCATCCGATTGTCATCGATTATAGAGAGTTAAATAAGATCATAATCAAGAATAAATACCTTCTACCAAGAATTGATGATCTATTCAACCAACTCAAAGGAGTTAAAGTGTATTCAAAGCTTGACTTGAGGTCAAGATATCACTAGTTGAAAATCAAAGGAGAAGATATTCTAAAAACTACTTTCCGAATGAGATATGGGCATTATGAATTTATGGTAATGTCATTCGGATTAACAAATGCTCCCATAGCTTTCATGGACCTTATGAATCTCATCTTCAACCCTTCCTAGACAAGCTTGCGGTAGTATTCATTGATAATATCCTCATCTACTCATTAAGTAAAGAAGACCACATAGAACACCTCCGACTTACACTCGAAACTCTTTGTGAGAAATAATTATACGCCAAGTTCAAGAAATGTGAAATCTAGATAAAGAGTGCAATTTCCTGAGTTATAACATATCAGTGGGGGGAGTATCAGTGGACCCAAAGAAGGTGGAGGTGATATTAGAATGGCCACGACCAACAACGGTTACTGAAGTTCAAAGCTTCTTAGGATTAGTTGGCTATTACAAGAAATTCGTCAAAGGATTTTCCTCAATAGTCATACCTCTGCCAAAACTCACCCAGAAAAATTTCAAGTTCAATTAGGATGAGAGATGTGAGAGGAGCTATGAGACCTTAAAAGAAAAACTAGCATCGACGCCAATATTGATTCTACCCATCGAAGGCAAGGGTTTTACCGTCTATAGTGATGCTTCGAAAGGAGGCCTAAGGTGTGTGCTTATGTAAGAGGGCAGAGTGATTGCATATGCATCAAGACAGTTAAAGCCATATGAGCAAAACTACCCTACCCATGACCTCGAGCTGGTAGTAATAGTCTTCACTTTAAAAATTTAGCGACATTACTTATACATGGTTAAATGTGAGATCTTTACCGACTACCAGAGCCTCAAATACTTATTTATTTAGAAGGAACTAAAAATGAGGTAGATACGATGGATTGAGCTCCTCAAGGATTGTGATATCACTATCAGTTACCATCTAAGAAAAGTCAACAATGTGACGGACGCTTTGAGCCAAAAAAACTTGGGAAAGATGATTCTTTCTTTAGTGTCAACCAAACCATGCATACACGAAAGAATCAAAATGAGCCAGAACCAAGACCCTAATTTGGTTAAACTCAAAGCCCGAGCATGAGATGGAAAAGCTTTAGAATTTCAGGTAGATGGTAATAACACAGTTTGGATGAGGGAACGACTATGTATACCAGATGTTGATAACCTCCGAAAGGAAGTACTATTTGAGGCACACAAATATAAATTTTCAATTCACTCCGAAAGCACAAAAATGTATAAAGACTTGAAGAAAAGCTTCTGGTGGAGTGAAATGAAGCGAGACATAGCAGACTTCATACCTAAGTGTTTGGTGTTTTAACAAGTGAATGTCGAACACCAACGACCTGGAGAACTCTTACAACCATTGGAAATTCCAAAATGGAAATGGGAATACATTTTGATGGACTTTGTGGTAGGGTTACTAAGATTGTGCTGGAGTTATGACGTTCTATTGTTAATTATGGACAGATTTACCAAGTCTGCTCACTTCATACCAGTCCGTATAAATTATAATCTCGACAAGCTAGCAAATCTTTATATGAATAACATAGTGCAACTACATAGAGTGACAGTGAGTATCTTGTCCGACAGGGATCCAAGATTTGTGTCCAGATTTTGGAAAAGCTTCCAATCACTACAACAAAAACTGCAAACGACAACGGATATTATCCGTTGTCGTAGGGTCAAAAATACGTTGTAACTGAGGGTGTTGTAGAATGTATTGTCCTACGACAATGGCTTTGAATCCGTTGTCTTTGTAGACATTTGACAACGGTTTTTATCCGTTGTTGTTTATATGCTCAAAATTTATTTATGAAGGATACGACAACATTTTAAAACCGTTGTGGTAGATAATTTCAACAACAAATATAAACCGTTGTGGTAGACCCTTTTTACAAAAGATATAAACTGTTGTGGTAGATAATATTTACTCGTTTTGTATTTTACAATAGTTATAAACTGTTGTAATATAATTTTAATATGCTTTTACAACTGATAAAACCGTTGTCTTTTATCACTTTTCACAAAAAAAAAAAAAAACCGTTGTGGTTTACGTATTTTTTACAACGTTTCTAACCGTTGTCTTTAATGTTCATGTTGTAACGTGATAATACCAAACAACAATTATATTTTTAATATAAGCAAACCACCAATACAAAACATACAAAATGAGTTGTATTCATCAAATTTAGTAGTATCAAACCATAAATCACATGTTTTCCATTACTGTTCTTCATATGACTTTTACACATTAGCAAGGCAATTTATAACCTAACAAAGCTCACTCCTTGCATCCAAAATCTCAAGCCTCACGAATTTCCCGAGTTACATCCTGGAAGAGAAAAATTAAACAAAACTTATCAAAGAAAAATATAAAATATAAGAAAAAAGATAATTGTAGTAAGTACTGCTTGAACTATAACTATAGAATAAGCATTTCGCATAGCTCTAATACCTGGACATGAGAGAAGGATTTCCAGAATTCCAGGACAACACTCAATGTCTACAAAACGGAAGAGAAAATTCTACATAAAATCTACATAAAATATAAAGCAATTCCAGGACAACACTCAATTCCTGTGGAATAACCGAAAAGTGAATCCAAGAGCAAGGCAGTTCAGCATAGCATCAAGGGAAAACAGCATGGTTCCTTGGTTTAAACAAGTTCAAATGGAGCAGAAGTCTCGAATTGGATTAGTCATTTGAGGAGAAGTGTCTATACATCACTAAAACTAGTAGTACGATGTCACCAAGAACACTTATGAGAAACCGGGATGAAATAGATAAGGATTTAGATATTTGGCCTTAGCATCACCAAATAGCTGCATTGAAGCTTCGAGACTCATCGTTGTAAGATAGTTACATCCTAGTGAAAACTGTTAGATGATAGTTCTCAGAGCCATAAGACTTGTGCTAGAATCATGGACTAGATGGCAGTAAGGCAGATGCCATAGTCCAATAAGCTTCCTAAAACAAACAATAACATGTGAAATGAAGCATTCATAAACAAAAATAGAACAAAAAAGTATGCACATTAAAGCACCTGAATGGCTTGCATACGGTCTGTTGTGACCTCATCTGCAAATAGATCAAGAGCTTTCCCATTCTTTTTGAGTGTAATGAATCCCATTTTATCTTTGAGAGAGAAAGACCTTTCATTTGAAGGACTACAAGGAATTGTTTCAACAAAATGAATGATTGATCATGAATGCCATATAAACACAAAAGTGTGCAAGAAACAATTTTAACAGGAGTCACTACATGTAAGAAAGTTTGATATTGAGGTGAAAGACTTACAATTGGTAAAATTTGTTTGCCATCATGTCATGAATGTTTCTTATAAACTGCACAAGAGAGACAGATTATTCACATTACTTGCATCTTGTGTACTGAATTATAGTAAAACAACAGAACAAAGGACAATGAACATTATAATCATTTCAAAAAATTTATGGGATATAAACTAGACTCCGCATTTTTTAAACTAGTTAATCATATGACACTTATGCAAGTAATATACATGATTAAACTTACACCACAACGATGTTGGAAAAAAAAGCAGTACATCTTCTACCTTCAATGCCATGTATGCATCTTCCATGGCACGTCGTCTAAATATGAAGTCAGCTCGTCGTAAGTCGGCCTGGTCAAACTCAAAATGTTTTGAAGAAAATTATACAGTTATAATTAGATGTAAAATAAATATATCAAAAGACACTTTAACAGGGTTGTTATGGTCATCAATAACAACTTCCACAAACTCCATAGTCACACAGTCACGTAATTTCTTCCATTAACTCATAAAAGAAACTATAATCCACACTTGATATCCAATATACACATAATATTATGGACAATAATTAACTTGCAATATTATGACAAAACAAGCAGAATATTAGCTTAGCAACCAAAACTAAATTATTTCATATATTCCTTGGACACAATCTACAATGGAGTATGTAGCACATTTCAACAAACACTTTGGTAGCTTGTTAAAGTTTTATTCAGTAACCATTCCTCCAAAAAAAATTAAAAATTATAAAGGCTGGTCATCAGTTTTTTTTTTTTTTGCCTACATGTTGTGTTTTCCCTCCCTCTTCCACTCTGATTTAATACCCTTCCATTCCTCACATTTAAAAAAGATTTCAAATGGCTGTGAAATACATCTACCCTATCAAGTTTGGTTCAAAACACTTGCCAGATGATTGCTTCATTCTTATGAAGCCACTGTAGTTTCATTCTGAATGGAATTTCCTTTTAGATTGAGAACTAATACAATAATCTTCATTCCAGAATATTGAATATAGAGGATCTTCTTTACAACTCAAAATAAAATTTGATGATGGTTTTTCCAAATAAATAATAAAGGAAAAACTAGAAAATCACGACTAAAGAAACTGAATAATTGCTGTTAAATACTACAGAAAAAGAGAAACCTCTAAGGCCCCATCACTCCAATGCTGATCTGCTACTCTCTTCAGATCAGATTGAGCCCTGTCCTTCAAGATATGCATGAATAAATCAAGCCATGCAGATAAAAAAGAGATTTTTGGCTAAAATTGGAAAAGCTAAGCTAGAAAACATACAGTGGCTAAATGCTTCAACCGAGCAGCCTTTTCCTTAACACCAAGGTCAATCTTCCTTGTGTCCTCCCTTGCACGAGCTTCCACATTACATAAATGTTAGCACTTCAAAAATATTGAAGGAACTCTAAAGAACAAGTGAAAACTCTGTTATATTCAGATAAAGTATAGACTAAAGAAGATGTTATACCATCAAGCTTAAGAAATCCAAGTCGAAGAACAGCAGCATCTTGGCGTGCCCGATCATTTAGTCTTGTTATGCCACTAGTGCATAAAAATTCCATGGAAAAATATCACCAAAGCAAAACAATAATAAACAAGCGAAAAGATGATATCAAAACAAATGGCGACATAGTCAAAAGGTTGCACAGAAATGTAGTCTGACCATACATCTATGACCATTTGAATTAGCAATTTAGTTATGAGTAAGCTAATTAATTAAACTGGAGACTACAAAAGAAGTTTAATTGTAAAAAAAAACATGAAAGAAAAAAAAAGAGAATCTAGAGTATACCATATCGATCACATTTCACTCAGAATAACAACAATGAATTATTTCATAGTTTCTTAAAGCCAATGGTCTTTCTCAAAGATGTTGATCCGGTATAATGTGATACATTTGAGAATGAGCTTATAAATCCACTTCGGCCAGTAACTGTTATTTTGCAAGAAATCTTGCCAGCCATATTTGCAACTAGTTGATGCAACTATGCAACTTATTAAGAATTAATTAAACAGAGCGTCAACATTTATCCAATCTTCTGCAGCAAGCTTTCAGGCATATGTTGTTGAACCTTCACACATGCTGATGACCTGAAGAGTGTTAAGTTCCATATGAGCATCTCTATCAAATTATATGGTATGAGTATAAAATCATGTTAATATGTAAATTAGTACATGTAAGCACATACTACATTATCATAATCTGCACATAGCACAGGCTTCTCCTTGAGGAAAAAGGAGCTGCTCTTGGCACAAGTTCCATGCCAACATGCTAACAATCATGAGTTGGAATTACATAAATGTATCTTTTCTCTTTAAAGGAACCCCAAAAATCTCATCAATCCAAGAGAAACTAAAGATATGGGGAAAAAGACAAAGGGAAATTATAAATCGACCCCAAATACATAAAAATACCATCTTTTGATGGCAGACGAGTCACAAGCCCCAAAATAACACAAATCACGCCGAAAAACAATGTTGCACGCCCGGATCGTGAACACTGAAGCACAAGGAAAGCAGATCCAGCCCTCCTAGACCAGACATCAGCAGAACTAGGATGAAACCCAAGAAACAAGACAAAAAATGGGAGCAAAGCGCGAGTAAAACCACACCTTGTGTCAAGTTTAGACCTTAAGATCGCTAGACAGGCAGTGAGCAAGGGTTCCAACTCTTACACTGCAGTCCACATCTCACCATGGAACATAGAGAGAGCGAAGTGGGGGGATGGGAAAGGGAGAGGGAATGAAAAATTTCTTAGGGTTCGAGAATGCGAACGGGAAACACGGCGCTAAAAAGATTTTCGGAGAGAGGGAAAGTAAAACTGCAGGGGGAAAATGACGAAACGAATAAAGTCAAAGACAACGGTTTTATCAAAACTGTTGTCGTAGCCCCTAAAAACGTGCTTAAAGACAACGGTTTTATAAACCGTTGTAAAAAGTATTGTTGTTTTAAAAAGAAGTTGCTCAATGACAACAGTTTTCACAAAACCGTTGTCTTTTATATTTAATGGGGAGTTCAAAGACAACGGTTTTGGCAAAAACCATTGTCTTTGAGTGCATACGCAACGCTTTCTCTTAAAACCGTTGTCATAGGGGTGTTGTCTTTTGACATTTTTGTTATAGTGAATAGGCAATGGGTTCTAAAGTTACTCTTAGCACAACTAACCATCCATAAATAGATGGGAAAATGGAAAGAGCCATCCAAAAACTCAAAAATATGCTACGAGCATGCACGCTAGATTTTAGTTCAAATTGGGCTAACCATCTTCCTTTAATTGAGTTTGCTTATAATAATAGCTACTATAGCAGTATCGGGATGGCTCGTAGGAGGCATTGTATGGACAAAAATATCAATCGACCTTATACTAGGATGAAATAGGAGAAAAATACTCTTATGGGGTCTGAGCTTATACAAGCCACCATGAGTAAAGTGGAAATTTTTCGAGAGCGACTAAAGACAGCCCACGATCATCAAAAAAGTTGGGCAGATGCAAAATGAAGGCCCTTAGAATTTGATATTAGTGAAAAAGTTCATATAAAGGTATCACTGATGAAAGGTGTGGCGAGATTCAGCAAATCAGAAAAGATGAGTCCTAGATACATAGGATCATTTAAAATCTTAGAAAGGGTTGGTATCCTAGCATATAGACTAGCCTTAGCTCCAGTGTTATCAAGGATTGTTGACGTTCCACAAGTGTACGGAAATGTCGTAAGTAATAATAAAAGATATTGTATCCACAGGGATTGGAATAACCACTAAAGATGTTTCAACACGAGTTAGCTAAGCAGCTAATCAATGGATTGACAAAAGTAAAGTACAACTATGCAAAGTAAAATATAGAAACTAAATAATAAGAAATAAGAATAAGGGCTATGATAGAGGTATGTTCTAGGAGTTTTGGTTTCTTTGTAAGATTATTCAATGTAAATGATCTACCAAATCTTATTCCTCAATTGTCCATCATTTGTAGGAGGTTGTCGGTTCTCTCTTACAATAGACAACCGGCCTAGGACTAAAATATATACCTAAATGTGATCAATTAGGAATGAATCTATGTTGTCCTTACATGGGCTTGCCTGTCACGTGTGTCCTCGGATAATCAACACATGAATTCATCACTCCTCAATCACATCAAGATATAAGATATGAACACATACAATCTATCCTACCCCCTTGAATAACCCTATTTCACCCTCAAGATCATCTCTTAAACGTCCTTACATGGGCTTGTTCTTTTCACGAACGTCCCTCGAAAAATAGAATGAGAAATAATTTCTACAAGATCCACAAGGTATTCAAAGATTCAATCAAGAATGGGCATTAGGTTCGAATCACAACAATCCACACAAGATCAAAGAGATACAAAATAGGACAAGATCATTGAAATAGGAAATTGGCAAATCCACAAGAGTTTTACATCAAATCTTCATTTCAAATACTCCCTTCATCCTAGAACAAGAGATCTAATCCATAGAACAAGGAAAGAAATCCGAAAATAAGAAGATTACAGGCATCTTGATCCCCAATTCCAAGAAAGAAAGGGAAGAAAGGCTTATCTACGATGAAGAACGGTCTTTGGATCCAATCCTTGCTTCCAGAGTCGAAACATTGAAGATCTACCCTCGAATCGCGGGAAAATCCCTCCAAGAAAGTGGAGGAACACCCAAATCTTGATTCCCCCCAAAGGGGAGAAGATCCCCTTTCAAATCTTTTAGAAGGCATTATATAGAGGAAGGGTTTGGGCGCCACACGGCCCCGAGACATGGCCGTGTGAAGCTCACACGACCTGTGCTACTCCATTCTCTGCCTGTCTCACACAGTCGTGTGTGAGACACAGCCGTGGCTTGCTCTACCACTGCTCCCCTTACATGGTCATGTAGATCTACACGGCCTGCACTGCCTCCCGCTCTAGAGCTCCTGCATGGTCGTGTGGTGCACACGGCCAAGGCATTCATGGCCTCTGGAAATGTTGCACGGCTGTGTAGATCTACACGACCGTGCACTGCTTCAATTCTGGAGGGCTTACAGGGTCGTGTGGTGTACACTGCCTGGCTCTGTTGGTTTCCAAACTTAGCACGACCGTGTGAAACTCACACGGCCATGGTCACTCCCTTTCCTGTTGTAGCCACACGGGTGGTGATCCTCACATGGCCTGGGAAACCCCCCTTGACAAGGTCGTGTGGCACTCAAGGATGGTGCCTTCTTCCTTTGTAATTTTTGCCTCGGACATCATTTCTTCTCCAAAATCAACTCCTGTGTACAAAAAATGCACAAAAGCATATCTCCGAACAAAAAGAGTAAATATGCTAAAAGCAAAGCTGGAAGTACGAAAATGCATAGATAAAGCATGTGCAAAATATGTGAATGTGTGTCAAAACATGCTAAACAAGAGTTTACAATCTACGCACATCAAGGATCCATAATGTTTTCCATATCTCTTAATTGAGAAGATATGTGGTGGACCCGAGTCATATCCTAAAAGTGGACCAGTTGGTGACTCAAGGAAACTTAAGGGAAAACCTGGAGTTGAAGAGATCTCAATTTGAATCGTAGATTCAAAGGATCGGGTGTTGAGACGAAGAACTATTCCATATGTTAAAGTACAATGGTCTAACCATACTACCATTGAGACTACTTGGGAATGAGAACAGGAAATACATATACTATGCCTACATCTTTTTGAAGTCTAAGGCAAGCTAAGTTTTGAGGACAAAACATAACATGAGGAGGGAGGAATGTGAAGACCAGTTGGATAATGGAAGGAGTGGAAATGATGGAATTAGTGGGACTCGAAACACTTGGATAATGGAAGTAGCAGAAGGGATGGAGTTAGTGGGATAATGGAAGGTGGAAGTAGTGGGATTAGTCGGAGATCAAATCTCCACCCCCACCACTATAAATAACCTCACACCTATCAGAGGGAAGGTTTGGCCGTAAGAGAAGTTAAAACCCCGGCAGATTCATTTTGGGCAAGGAAGAAGAGGTCATCACCATAGCAACTTCTAAGGAATGTGTAAGTGAACTTATTATGCAAATTCTTGGATTTTTTAAAGCAATAGTTTTTATTCTCTAAAAATTAATTTGTTTCATTTCTGATTACTGATTACTATTATTTTCATAATTTTGGGTACTAGATTGATCATGAACTAAATGGTTGGAATACATATTCTGAACATTCCTAACTTGTGATTTATGTAATATTTTTTACCTTTGACCTCTCCTCTAGGAGGGATAATTATAGAGGGCTTATATTAGTTAAGTCACGAGGAACATGATTTAATTTAAGTGCCCGCGTGAAAATGTGTGTCTAAATTATTTTTTTGTTATTTTTACTATTGTAAGAATTTCAATATTTTTGTTTTATCCCCCGCCTCTTAAGTGATTCCCAAATCACTCAGCCCCTTACAAACTATTTCAATTAGAGATGAAAGTGGTACTGAGAATGATATTGAGGATAGAGAGTAAGTCGAGCTCTGGAGATGATGAACCAACTCTAAATACGGATAGGAGGATTAGAATTATGCTACAACTACGAAATTCTTAATTTAGTTAGGGGAATGTAATTTAATTCATCGAATAGTGAAAATGGTGTACTTTTTATGTTGGGAATGTAAAGATTGACTTTATGTGGCAATTACTATACTAACGAGGTTGGTTGTTTGCAAACTTTGGGTTGAAAACAACAACAATGGCAGTCCCCATTTGGTCCCCAGTTGTGGGGCATGACAAAAGGATTCAGTCAAGTTGAAGGACTTAACTATGATGAAACCTATACACCAGTGGGTAGACTTGAGTCCATTAGGATGTTACTAGCTTATACAACACATAAAGGATTCAAGTTATATCAAATGTATATAAATTCTATATTTCTTAATGGATTTATTAAAGAAGAAGTCTATGTAGGTCAATCACTAGGATTTGAAGATCTAGATCACCCAAGTCATGTCTTCAGACTAAAAAAAGTATTATATGGATTAAAATAAGCGCCCAAAGCATGTTATGAGAGATTATCAACCTTCCTAATTTTTAAAGGGTTCAACCAAGAACAAATTTATTAAATCCTTAGAAAAATATATATTTATAGTACAAATACACATACATGATATAATTTTTGGTTCCACCAATACAAGATTTTTTTAAAAAATAATTAAATTAATGGAGGATGAATTTGAAATGTGCCTAGTAGATGAAATCAACTTCTTTTTAAGCTTACAAATAAGACAAACTAAAGAAGGCAATTATGTTTATTAAAACAAATATGCTAAGGAGTTAATTAAGAAATTTGAATGAAAAATTCTAAAAAAATTAATATACCAATGGCAACAAATGTAGAAATTGACAATGATCCAAAAGGTAAACCAGTTGACATAAAAATATTTTAGGAGTGCAATAGGCAGTCTAATTTACTTAACTTCAAGTCAACCTAATATATTATTTGCAGTAGGTATGTGTGTTAAGTATCAAACATATGCAAAAGAATCACATCTAAATATTGTAGAAAGGATACTTGGTATATTATAGGCACTCTAAATGAATGAATTTGGTACCCTAGAACTACTAATTTTGACATAATAGGATATTTTGACTTAGAGTATATCGGGTGTAAACTAGATAGAAAAAGTACAAGTAATAGCTATCAATTAATAGGGCAGAGTGTAGTCAGTGGTACAGTAGAAAGTAACATTATGTTGCATTATCCACTACTGAAGCTGAATGCATAGCTATGGAGGAATGTATAGTTCAACTATTATGGATAATACATACATTTAAGGACTTTTAGCTAAACTATACCACAAAAGTTCTAATTAATAATATTAGCTCTAATACCTAATAAAAAAAAATCTAATACAACATTCTAGAACTAAACATATAGAAGTAAAGCACCATTTTATAAGGGATCATATAACTAGGGATGACATTTTCTTGACTATGTTGAGTCCAAGTATAACCTATAAATATTTTTACCAAACCCTTACTTGAATCTGAGTTTACCACACTTAGAAGATAATTAGGGATGTGCTCAATAGAATAGAACATAAAAATTATTTTTCAAAAGTTATGTTTTATTTCAATCTTCTAGGTCAAAAATTGATAATTTATTTTAATAAAAATTCCCATTTCTTTCAATGGTTTTCAAAATTAGACTTAGCCTAAGCTTTCCCCTAGAAAGCATGATCTTAAAGTTTTAGGTAGCCAACATTTCGCAAGCACAGTAAGAATACCTTGCTTGTGTATTGAAAAAAAACTTAGAATGGTGTGACATGCTTAGGGTATTGCTTGGAATTTTCATATGCTTATATCAGTATATCAACATAAAATCTGGATGAAAAATACCAATTTATATTGATTAAGTTAAGTAATCTTTCATAGTATATAACACTAGTTGGATATTTTACTTAATTTGACTAATTAAGTGAAAATTACTATCCTCTAGTAGTTAGCTAGTAACTAAAGGTTGGACATTTATTTTAAGAAAAATATATCATTATTTTAAATATTTTATCAAAAATGACTTTTACCTTGCATGCTTGGACCATAAGGGAATCATTTATTATGTATTTAGAAATCTTGCTTATTTAATCTCTTGCTTGGAAATTCAATATCTTTAGTAAACTGCAAAACTCCCTTAAGATTTTTTATGCAAACGCATTCTTTCTTCCTAGTGTTATTTTTGATATTTTTCAAAGGAGGAGAGATGAGCTAAAAGTTAAGTAATTTCAAGGGGAGTTATTATTAAGGGGAAGCATTTTTCAAAAAGTTTTCTTTAAAAAATTCCTTATATTGTACTTTAAATGTTTTCTTTATAGTCATTTAAATGTTCAAATGATATATTTTATTTAACTTTAAACTAAATTGCTATAAATCAAAAAGGAATAGATTGTTGGTGCTAGAAGCACTAGCAAATTAAACTTATATTTTGATATTGGCAAAAGTTCAAAGTTAAGGGTTGTTGTGATCTAACAAGCTTACCTGAGTGTTCAGGCAAGTCCTAGTTGAGGCTAGCAATAAAGTCCTGATCAAGGGATTAAGCATGAAGTAATGGTAAAGGTATTGGGCATGAAGTCTTGGTCGAGTGGACAAGGAGGAAGACTTGGTTGATCAAGGACATCGAACGGAAGCCCTAGGGGTCAAGTACACTAGGCTGAAGTTTAGGAAGGTCGAGAATCATACTTCTAGTGGAAGTCTCGAAGGTCAAGATTAGAGGTTGAGGAAAAGTTCAAATAGGTGTTTGGAAAAGGTAAATTCTCCTGAGAGGAGTAGGTGAGGATGCATTCCCCATCGAGGGAATTGTAGGTGTCGATCCGACCTACGATTTTAGTGAAATCTGAAAGTCATAACCGAATAGTCTAAGACTATTAATTTATGTTCAAATTGAGGCTCCTCAATGCTATAAAGGTGCCTGCATTCTTCTTTATAAGGAGGGTCAATCAATGCTTCCCTACAACCATTCGAAATAATTCTAATCAAATTCAAAAGCTTAAACACTTGTCATGCTGCTTCGACTTCCGACTATGATGTTGTTACGCTGCTCCGACAACTGCACTCTACACTAAAAGTTGTAATTGTTAGTATACTTCATTTTAAGCATTTTGTATCTTCATATTTTGTAATATTTGAACTTATAGTGAATTGTCCAATGAAAGTGATTGCCGATTATAAGCTTTGGAGTAGGAGTCGTCACAGATTCTGAACCAAGTAAAAAAGGAAAATTATTATCATTATTTTCTTTTTTGTCATTAATTTTCACTATATTTACTATGAGTTTTCAAGAAAAAGTAAAAAAGTCACGAGCATTATTCACCCCCCCCCCCCCCCCCCCCCGCCTCTCGCGTTGTTTTCTTGATCCTACATATTGTTAGTGCAACAACCTCTAGAGCTTCAATGTTTGATAATGTACCTAAGTCTATCAATTTGACCAAGGGTTGATCCAAATATGACCTGATGTTTGGATGTGAGTGAACACTAGTTAGGTCAAAATTGACAAGATAACTAGCAAAGAAAGTCCTAACTAGAGGCTAGGCAAGTGTAAGTCTTAACTAGAGATTAATTAGGTGAAAATTCTACCGAGTGAGTCCTAGCTGGAGGTTAAGCAAGAAAAAGTTCTAACTAGAGGTTAGAAAAAAGAAAGTCCTAATGGAAGTTAAATAGATGAAAAGTCTACTGAGTAACTACTCCTATCTCGAGGTTAGGCAAAAGTAAGTCTTAACTGAAGGTTAGGTATGTGAGAAGTTTACTAAATGACTAATTCTAACTTGAGATTAGGGAAGGGTAATTCCAAGTGGGTCTTGAGGACTGGAGGATAGGAGGCTTGGCAAAGAGAAATCATGGGGGAGTGAACTCTAGGTGGTGAAATTCTAAGAAGTATACCTTATGTTGTAAAGTCATGGAGGAGTTGACCACAAGCAAAAGGTATTATTCCTAACCTACCAATATGTACTCCTAATTTATGGTATTATTCCTTTATTTGTTATCGTATTATTCCTAACCTGCCAATATGTACTCCTAATCTAATTTATAACTAAAAGCATAAAATAAAGCATCAAATATAAGCAAGTAAAACATGAATCTACAGCATAAACAACATAAGGAAAAATAAGGAATATAATGACAAACAATGTAACATAAGGAAATAAAGCGTAAGCAATGTAGTAAAGAAATAAAACATAGGCAGTATAATAAGAAGAAAAATAAAGCATAAGTTATATAACATGAAACTAAAAATAAGCATGTAACAAGAAAATTAAACATAAGCATATAACAAGTAAATTAAGCATAAACATTCTTACTTGGAGAGGCAGGTAGGAGGCTTGATGTGTGTGTAGTGAGCTGGCAATAACTTTGGCTCTGATACCAACCTGTAACGCCCGCCCTCCCTGCTATCAACAAGGGACGGGGCTACGATACTCTACGTACGTATTACAGCGGAAGACTAAAAATTATTTTTCTTAGCTTAATTAAAACCGAACTACACTAACATGGTTTCATAACATGATAACAAAATAAATAAAAACTTAACATCAAGTAACCCATATTGTATTACATTTCACAAAAACCAAAGCATAGTTCTTAAAGGTTTTAAAGCAGGTTCTTAATTTGTTGCCTAGCCACCGCCACACACATCTTCGTTGCCCCTCCTGCTGCTCCTTTAACTCATCCAGCTTTTTCCTTTATCTGTGGTACAAGGAAAGTAAGCTATGAGCATTCATGGCTCAGTAAGTTCCTTTCCTACTCACTAAAACCAACAATACTTACATAATCAAATAATGTCTCAACTTAACATGATCTCAACTAGTCATGGCATAACATATCATACTCTTTAAGCATATCATGCAACATAACAAACATTATAACTAGTCATGGCATATCATCTCTTAAAGCATAGCATGAAACATAACATAATCATATCATGGCATATCATCTATTAAAACATAGCATGAAACATAACATAATTTTATCATGGAATATCATCTCTTAAAACATAGCATGAAACATAACATAATCTTATCATGGCACATATCATCTCTTAAAACATAGCATGAAACATAACATAATCATATCATGGCATATCTTAAATCATAGCCTCAACACAACATAATCATAGATTATATGTATCATGATTTTAAAAACATGTATCCGAAAAACATGTGTATGTCTCATGATCTTTTAAAACCATTTTCTTCTTACATATATATACTTGAATATAATATCAACATATTTAGGGCCCCGGCTTGTACCATACATACATAACATAGATGCGCGCGTCCTAAGTATATCCAAGGTAGCAAGTCTTGAATCATACTAGGAACTAGGTCAAGATCACAAAGAATGGCCTAGGGGCGTATTTGAAGAGTCCATCCCATATTAGCCTATATCACAAAGCAAGGCTTGGCCTAGATCACAAAGCAAGGCCTAGGGGTGTACTAAGGAGCCCATCTCTTATTAGCCTAGATCACAAAGCAAGGCTTAGCCTAGATCACAAAGCAAGGCCAAGGGACTGATTAGGAGTCCACCCTTGGTACAAGCCTTACAAAGTAAAATAGCATGTATAAAAATGCATCATTTAGTCACATAGCATAGCATAAAAGTATGCATTACTTAGGCATACATTATGTCATAAAAGTATGCATCACTTAGGCATACATCATATCATAAAAAGTATGCATCACTTAGGCATACATCATGTCATAAGAAAGTATGCATCACTTAGGCATACATCATGTCATAAGAAAGTATGCATCACTTAGGCATACATCATGTCTTGAGAAAGTATGCATCACTTAGGCATACATCATATCATAAAAATTATGCATCACTTAGGCATACATCATGTCTTGAGAAAGTATGCATCACTTAGGCATACATCATATCATAAAAAGTATGCATCACTTAGGCATACATCATGTCTTGAGAAAGCATGCATATTTCTATCCACATAGCATTTCATAAAAACAAGCATATTCCAAGCACATAGCATATCATTAAAGCATGCATATTTCTACTCACATAGCATATCATTAAAACATGCATATCTCTATCCACATATCATATCATAAAAAGGTATAAATCACAAGCATACATGGTTAAGCATAAAAGGTGTATCATGTGATTATACTATCATAAGAACATGGTAACATAGTTAACTTGGGTTCTAAGCTTCCTAAACCCTTGGGTTCCTATCATGGCCGAACCCCCTTAGGTCTCAATTTAGGTAAAAACAACCTCCAAGCATGTGAACCCTAAATCATCATCACATAAATTTCATAGGAAGCATTATAAGCATGATTAACTTGGTTTCTAAGTTCTCCAAGTCCTTAAACTCATGTGGCCGAACCCTATCAGTATATAAACAAGGTCCCAAATGTCATGAAAGCATGGAAACCCTAAACCATATTTATAGCATTTTTTCCAAATAGCATAGTAAGCATATTGAGCTAGTTCCTAAGTCCTTCAAGCCCTTAACATATGTCCTAGTCAAACTTTTAACAAGTGTTCATTGGGGCTAAAAAACAAACATACAAGCATGTGAACTTGAACTAACATCATGTATAAATTCATAACAAGACATCATACAATAGGTATGGCCGAAACTTACCCTAGCCTCATTTAGGTCACTAAACAACATATAGTATGAGAACTTTGGTTTTCTACTAATCATATTTCATGTAGAGTGACATAAGCATATTTAATTTTTGTTCTAGGGTTTCTAGGGCATTTATCCCTTCATGGCCGAAACACACAATGATCCATTTAGGTCATGGAAAAATTATACAAATATGTGACACAATCAACACCTTATCATATTTTCATAAGAAGCACTTTTAACACATATGGTTTCATTTCTAAGGCCTCTAGGTCTTTTAAACCCTACTTGGCCGAAACTCACAGAATATAAACTTGCTTCAAATAGCCTAAAAGCATGAGAAATTATACAAGTTTCATAGCATGTATAAAGACAAGCATATTAAACATACATGTGAATTGTGTCTTAGGCTTCCTAGGTTTCTTTCCCTTTTTCTTTTATTTTTCCTTATGGCCGAAACCTACCAATCTCTAAACTAGGTTTTAAGTGGCCTAAAGCATGGAAAACCTAAGTAAGTTTCATGGCAAAAATTACTAAGAACATCATATACAAAGTTGGTTCATAAACAAGCTAGGACCCTTGTGATCTTACATGTCATATATCATGTAACTAATTTTCTATACTCAATTTAAACATAAGAGCATTAAACAACTTTCATATCATAATATCACAGAGGTCTTGAGCTTATTAGAATTTTGTTCAAGTTTTTCTAAACTATCCATCTTATCATGGCCGAAAATCTAAAATAAGAGTTCATGAATTTCTAGCAATGTACAACATGCAATTCTTTAAGAGAACTCTATATTTTATCATACAAACATGTTTATTTAAATTTGAAGGTCTTCCTAAACCTAAGCCCTTTTCTTGGCCGAAACATATAAATGGATTTCTTTGGTTCCAAGTAACTTTCAAGCAAGAAAACCAATAAAAACCCATAGTAGTTCATGGGAGAAATTTTGTACTTGTTTAGTTAAACAATATTTTTCCCTAACCTCCTTAACATATTTTTGACTGAAATTCTAGGGTTAGGTACTCCTCTGATCAAGCATCATTTAAGTATAAAAACATGAAGAAAATCCTTCCTACATAGCATAGAAAGAATATCATGAAATAAAGACTTGTCTAAACCATCCTAGATTTGAAAACCCTTTCTTTAGCCGAATTTTCTTAAATTCTTTCCTAGGTTTTCTAATCCTTATAGAATCCGAAAATCACATAAAAGCCTTGTACCACAGGTGAGGGGAAGCTTACATCCTTTTTTCTTGTGGATCTAAGGTATGGTGAAGAAGAAGTAGCCTCTTCTTCTAGTTCCTTTCCCTTGATTCCTTTGCTAAGTCCTCCTTGTATCTTAGGCTTTCTTAGGGAAAAGCTTGGCTTTGGGGCCGAAGATGGAGGAGAGGGGACTGTGGTGTTCTCGGTGAGGGAGAGGCTGAATGAGAGAAAATGAGAGAAAAATAGTTTTCTCTTTTCTTGCTCCCTTTTATGTTAAGGGGGAAGAAGTAGCAAAATTGATTTTTGCTTTCCTTCTCCCTTAACCCATTTTCTATTTTTCTTACACTTATTTTATTTTCTATTTATTCTCATCATTCATGATAAAATAAGGGGGAATGAATCCCCTTAATTCCTCTTTAAGTTTTTGGCAAAATCAAAGAGGAAGAGGGAGAGAAAGGGAGGAAGGCAAGTTGCCTTTCTCTTGCTCTTTTCTTATTTTCTTTTGGCTAGCTTTTACTCTTACCTTTATCATGAGTTTCCCTCCTTTGCTATCAATATCTTCTCTCTATCCCAATTAGTTTCTACTAATTAACTCTATGAATTATAATATAAGAGGTTCAAGGTTCAATCCTTGACCTTCACTTCTTTTTATTTCATTTTATTTCTTTTTGCTTCAACTCACTTCCTATTATTTTTCTAAGGCAAAATCCCACATTCATATATTCATCTTACAAGTTTAGTGGGTATTACTGTACCCCGTACCTCATAAAAAGTTCGTCCTTGAACTTTAAAATAGTTGCATCAGGAGGCACTGAACTTTCGGCTGAGTGCATCGGCCACTTTGTTCGCCTTTCGTGGGTGATAAAGAATCTCGCAGTCGTAATCTTTAACTAACTCGAGCCATCGGCGTTGCCTCATATTTACGTCTTTTTGTGTGAAGAAATATTTCAGACTCTGATGGTCGGTATAAATCTTACACTGAGCTCCATATAAATAATGTCTCCATATTTTTAGAGCGAAGACCACGGCTGCTAGTTCTATGTCGTGAATGGGATAATTCTTCTCATGTTCTTTAAGTTGTCTAGAAGCGTAGGCAATGACTTTGCCATCTTGCATGAGTACAGCTCCAAGTCCTGTGATGGAAGCATCGCTGTACATATCGAAGCCTCTGTTGGTTTCCGGAAGAGTAAGAATCGGAGCACTGGTCAGTCTCCTTTTTAATTCTGCGAAACTCTTCTCACTATCCATTCATACTTTGTATTTTTCTTGGTGAGGCCTGTCATAGGGGCTGCGATTTTGGAGAAATTCTCTACAAATTTCCTGTAATAACCTGCTAGTCCGAGAAAACTCCTGACTTCGCTGGCATTCTTTGGTCGATTCCTGCTATTCACAGCTTCGATTTTACTTGGATCCACCATAACTCCATCTTTAGAGATGACATGACCTAGAAATATTACCCGGTCAAGCCAAAACTCGCATTTGGAGAATTTTGCATATAGTTGTTTCTCTTGAAGGATCTGTAGTACAGTATTCAGGTGTTCGGCATGTTCTTCTGGAGTTCTCGAGTAGATAAGTATATCATCAATGAAGACGATCACAAATTTATCAAGATATGCCATGAATACTCGATTCATCAGGTCCATAAATACTGCAGGAGCGTTGGTTACTCCAAAAGGCATAACTATGAACTCATAGTGTCCATATCGGGTTCGAAATGTCGTTTTTGGTATATCATCTGGTTTCACCTTCACTTGATGATAACCGGATCGTAGATCTATCTTTGAGAAAACAGTCGCACCCTTCAGTTGATCGAACAGGTCATCGATCCGTGGGAGTGGGTCCCGATTCTTGATCGTCACTTTATTCAGCGCTCGGTAGTCTATACACATTCGCATAGACCCATCCTTCTTCTTTACGAATAGCACTGGAGCTCCCCATGGAGAGTGACTAGGACAAATAAGTCCCTTGTCAAGTAATTCGGATAACTGTTCCTGGAGCTCCTTTAATTCAGCCGGAGCCATACGATAAGGTGCTTTCGAGATCGGCTGAGTACCAGGAATTAATTCGATCCCGAATTCTATCTCCCTGTCAGGGGCCAATCCTGGTAGTTCTTCAGGAAATACTTTTGGATAGTTGCATACTACCCTGACATCTTCTAGCTTCGGGTCTTTGACTTGATTAGTATCAACCACGTGCGCTAGAAACCTCATACATCCTTTGTCTAACATATTTTGTGCTTTAATAGATGACAATAACCTCTCCGTTCCTTTTGATTCCCCGAAAAATTCAAACTCTAGTTCATCTTCGGGTCGGAAAATCACTTTTCTTTTGCGGCACTCGATTGAAGCGCCGTACTTGCTAAGGAAATCAATGCCCAAAATTATATCATAGTCCTGCATATCAAGTACTATCAGATTGCAGTAGAGTTCTCTGTTTGCGATCCGAATGAGTACTGCTTGCAGCATATGGTCTGATGACATAATCTCTCCGGATGGTAAGGTTGTTAAGAATGTGTCCTCTAGAGTTCGGAGTGGTATATCTAGATTCTTCATGAAAGGGATTGAGACAAATGAGTGTGTTGCCCCGGTATCAAATAATACTGCAGCATACTGATTGTAAATAAGTAGCTGACCTGTGACAACGGTAGAGGCATTCGCCACGTCCTCCTTGGTAAGGGAGTAGACTCTGGCGTCCGTCATAGTGGGAGAGGCCTCCAATCTTCCTTGGCTGATTGAATTCCCTTCTATGGCAGTTTGCATCTGGTGAAGCTGTGCGGGGGCACTCCTGTTCTGGAAGTTCCGCGAAGGTGGTGCTTGAAGCTGAGTAGGGCAATCTCTTATCAAATGACCTTCCTTTCCGCAGTTGTAGCACTTTCTGGTGCTCAGACGACATACTCCAGAATGCATCTTCCCACATGTGGCACACTGAGGGTACTTGGTCTGCTTATTGGCTGGACCACCTTTTGTTTTATTCCACTGTTTCCTCTTTCCACTTGAGTTTCCTTTCCAGTCAGTTCTAGTATTGTGCGATTTTTGTGCTCCGGTCAGTGCTTGGTTCTTGCCCTTGTTCATTGCTTCCTGATAGTGCTCGATGATCAGGGCACTGCTGACTAGCTCCTCTGTAGTCTGCGGTCTATTAACTCCGTCGGCTACGTTCAGAGCTATCTCGGGTCGGAACATCTTTAACATTAACCGGACCCTTTCTTTTTCAGTTCGGACCAGTTCTGGGCACAGTCGGGCTAGGCGGTTGAACCTCTTAACGGCTTCATTAACTGACAGATCACCTTGCCGGAACTCAGTGAACTCGTCATAGTGCTTGTTGGTCACTCGCATATGGAAGAATTCCTCTAAGAACTCTGTCTCAAAATCTGTCCACTGCATTTGGTTTATTTGTCTTTTCGCCTTTACTCTGTCCCACCACATCCGGGCATCTCCGGTAAGACAGAACGACGCGCATTTGACCTTCTCGTGTTCAGGCCAATCCAATAATTCCATTATGTTCTCCACGGTTTTGAGCCAGGCTTACGCATCCCATGGTTCACAATTTCCCGAGAATGCTTCCGGCTTAAGCCTTTGCCACTGAATCAGATAGGCCTCTTGTCGGACCATCGGAGTAGGTGCGGCTGTAGGTACAACAGGTAGTGGATTCACCGGTGGGGTAACTGGGTTGCCTTGCTGACCCATTAAGGTAGTGATCAGTTGTTGTTGTTCTGCGATCTGATGCTGGAGGTCTGCGACTACCTGCGTCAGATTTGGTGGAGTCACTGTCCCTCCGGTTCGGGCATTGCGTGTCCTAACCAAGTTTATCTAAAAGAAATAGAGTAGTGTAAGTGGTTATCGATTTTAGCCAATCTAACGTACAGGTTTGTTTCTATCTATTTGTTATGGTATTATTCCTGACCTACCAATATGTACTCCTAATCTAATTTATAACTAAAAGCATCAAATATAAGCATGTAAAACATGAATCTACAGCATAAACAACATAAGGAAAAATAAGGAAAATAATGACAAACAATGTAACATAAGGAAATAAAGCGTAAGCAATGTAGTAAAGAAATAAAACATAGGCAGTATAACAAGAAGAAAAATAAAGCATAAGTTATATAACATGAAACTAAACATAAGCATGTAACAAGAAAATTAAACATAAGCATATAACAAGTAAATTAAGCATAAACATTCTTACTTGGAGCGGCAGGTAGGAGGCTTGATGTGTGTGTAGTGAGCTGGCAATAACTTTGGCTCTGATACCAACCTGTAACGCCCGCCCTCCCTGCTATCAACAAGGGACGGGGCTACGATACTCTACGTACGTATTACAGCGGAAGACTTAAAATTATTTTTCTTAGCTTAATTAAAACCGAACTACACTAACATGGTTTCATAACATGATAACAAAATAAATAAAAACTTAACATCAAGTCACCCATATTGTATTACATTACACAAAATCAAAGCATAGTTCTTAAAGGTTTTAAAGCAGGTTCTTAATTAGTTGCCTAGCCACTGTCACACACATCTTCTTTGCCCCTCCTGCTGCTCCTTTAGCTCATCCAACTTTTTCCTTTATCTGTGGTACAAGGAAAGTAAGCTATGAGCACTCATGGCTCAGTAAGTTCCTTTCCTACTCACTAAAACCAAAAATCAACACATAATCAAAGAATGTCTCAACTTAACATGATCTCAACTAGTCATGGCATAACATATCATATTCTTTAAGCATATCATGCAACATAACCAAACATCATAACTAGTCATGGCATAACATATCATATTCTTTAAGTATATCATGCAACATAACCAAACATCATAACTAGTCATGGCATATCATCTCTTAAAACATAGCATGAAACATAACATAATCTTATCATGGCATATCATCTCTTAAAACATAGCATGAAACATAACATAATCTTATCATGGCATATCATCTCTTAAAACATAGCATGAAACATAACATAATCATATCATGGCATATCTTAAATCATAGCCTCAACACAACATAATCATAGATTATATGTATCATGATTTTAAAAACATGTATCCGAAAAACATGTGTATGTCTCATGATCTTTTAAAACCATTTTCTTCTTACATATATATACTTGAACATAATATCAACATATTTAGGGCCCCGGCTTGTACCATACATACATAACATAGATGCGTGCGTCCTAAGTATATCCAAGGTAGCAAGTCTTGAATCATACTATGAACTAGGTCAAGATCACAAAGAATGGCCTAGGGGCGTATTTGAAGAGTCCATCCCTTATTAGCCTAGATCACAAAGCAAGGCTTGGCCTAGATCACAAAGCAAGGCCTAGGGGTGTACTAAGGAGCCCATCCCTTATTAGCCTAGATCACAAAGCAAGGCTTAGCCTAGATCACAAAGCAAGGCCTAGGGACTGATTAGGAGTCCACCCTTGGTACAAGCCTTACAAAGTAAAATAGCATGTATAAAAATGCATCATTTAGTCACATAGCATAGCATAAAAGTATGCATCACTTAGGCATACATTATGTCATAAAAGTATGCATCACTTAGGCATACATCATATCATAAAAAGTATGCATCACTTAGGCATACATCATGTCATAAGAAAGTATGCATCACTTAGGCATACATCATGTCATAAGAAAGTATGCATCACTTAGGCATACATCATGTCTTGAGAAAGTATGCATCACTTAGGCATACATCATATCATAAAAATTATGCTTCACTTAGGCATACATCATGTCTTGAGAAAGTATGCATCACTTAGGCATACATCATATCATAAAAAGTATGCATCACTTAGGCATACATCATGTCTTGAGAAAGCATGCATATTTCTATCCACATAGCATTTCATAAAAACAAGCATATTCCAAGCACATAGCATATCATTAAAGCATGCATATTTCTACTCACATAGCATATCATTAAAACATGCATATCTCTATCCACATATCATATCATAAAAAGGTATAAATCACAAGCATACATGGTTAAGCATAAAGGGTGTATCATGTGATTATACTATCATAAGAACATGGTAACATAGTTAACTTGGGTTCTAAGCTTCCTAAACCCTTGGGTTCCTATCATGGCCGAACCCCCTTAGGTCTCAATTTAGGTAAAAACAACCTCCAAGCATGTGAACCCTAAATCATCATCACATAAATTTCATAGGAAGCATTATAAGCATGATTAACTTGGTTTCTAAGTTCTCCAAGTCCTTAAACTCATGTGGCCGAACCCTATCAGTATATAAACAAGGTCCCAAATGTCATGAAAGCATGGAAACCCTAAACCATATTTATAGCATTTTTTCCAAATAGCATAGTAAGCATATTGAGCTAGTTCCTAAGTCCTTCAAGCCCTTAACATATGTCCTAGTCAAACTTTTAACAAGTGTTCATTAGGGCTAAAAACAAACATACAAGCATGTGAACTTGAACTAACATCATGTATAAATTCATAACAAGACATCATACAATAGGTATGGCCGAAACTTACCCTAGCCTCATTTAGGTCACTAAACAACATATAGTATGAGAACTTTGGTTTTCTACTTATCATATTTCATGTAGAGTGACATAAGCATATTTAATTTTTGTTCTAGGGTTTCTAGGGCATTTATCCCTTCATGGCCGAAACACACAATGATCCATTTAGGTCATGGAAAAATTATACAAATATGTGACACAATCAACACCTTATCATATTTTCATAAGAAGCACTTTTAACACATATGGTTTCATTTCTAAGGCCTCTAGGTCTTTTAAACCCTACTTGGCCGAAACTCACAGAATATAAACTTGCTTCAAATAGCCTAAAAGCATGAGAAATTATACAAGTTTCATAGCATGTATAAAGACAAGCGTATTAAACATACATGTGAATTGTGTCTTAGGCTTCCTAGGTTTCTTTCCCTTTTTCTTTTATTTTTCCTTATGGACGAAACCTACCAATCTCTAAAATAGGTTTTAGGTGGCCTAATGCATGGAAAACCTAAGTAAGTTTCATGGCAAAAATTACTAAGAACATCATATACAAAGTTGGTTCATAAACAAGCTAGGACCCTTGTGATCTTACATGTCATATATCATGTAACTAATTTTCTATACTCAATTTAAACATAAGAGCATTAAACAACTTTCATATCATAATATCACAGAGGTCTTGATCATATTAGAATTTTGTTCAAGTTTTTCTAAACTATCCATCTTATCATGGCCGAAAATCTAAAATAAGAGTTCATGAATTTCTAGCAATGTACAACATGCAATTCTTTAAGAGAACTCTATATTCTATCATACAAACATGTTTATTTAAATTTGAAGGTCTTCCTAAACCTAAGCCCTTTTCTTGGCCGAAACATATAAATGGAGTTCTTTGATTCCAAGTAACTTTCAAGCAAGAAAACCAATAAAAACCCTTAGTAGTTCATGGGAGAAATTTTGTACTAGTTTAGTTAAACAATATTTTTCCCTAACCTCCTTAACATATTTTTGGCCGAAATTCTAGGGTTAGGTACTCCTCTGATCAAGCATCATTTAAGTATAAAAACATGAAGAAAATCCTTCCTACATAGCATAGAAAGAATATCATGAAATAAAGACTTGTTTAAACCATCCTAGATTTGAAAACCCTTTCTTTAGCCGAATTTTCTTAAATTCTTTCCTAGGTTTTCTAATCCTTATAGAATCCGAAAATCACATAAAAGCCTTGTACCACAGGTGAGGGGAAGCTTACATCCTTTTCGCTTGTGGATCTAAGGTATGGTGAAGAAGAAGTAGCCTCTTCTTCTAGTTCCTTTCCCTTGATTCCTTTGCTAAGTCCTCCTTGTATCTTAGGCTTTCTTAGGGAAAAGCTTGGCTTTGGGGCCGAAGATGGAGGAGAGGGAACTGTGGTGTTCTCGGTGAGGGAGAGGATGAATGAGAGAAAATGAGAGAAAAATAGTTTTCTCTTTTCTTGCTCCCTTTTATGTTAAGGGGGAAGAAGTAGCAAAATTGATTTTTGCTTTCCTTCTCCCTTAACCCATTTTCTATTTTTCTTACACTTATTTTATTTTCTATTTATTCTCATCATTCATGATAAAATAAGGGGGAATGAATCCCCTTAATCCCTCTTTAAGTTTTCGGCAAAATCAAAGAGGAAGAGGGAGAGAAAGGGAGGAAGGCAAGTTGCCTTTCTGTTTCTCTTTTCTTGTTTTCTTTTGGCTAGCTTTTACTCTTACCTTTATCATGAGTTTCCCTCCTTTGCTATCAATATCTTCTCTCTATCCCAATTGGTTTCTATTAATTAACACTATGAATTATAATATAAGAGGTTCAAGGTTCAATCCTTGACCTTCACTTCTTTTTATTTCATTTTATTTCTTTTTGCTTCAACTCACTTCCTATTATTTTTCTAAGGCAAAATCCCACATTCATATATTCATCTTACAAGTTTAGTGGGTATTACAGATTTCCTCCTATTGATTGCCCCAAAATAGAAAATGAAGATTCTCTTGATATCTGTCAATCTGTATGAACCACACTTATTTCCAATGATGATATTCGTCTTGCCTGGTTTTTATTAAAAGAAATAGGGTACATAAATTGTAGGTATATTTGTCCTCAATTTCCCAAGGAGCTCAAATAATTGTGAACATTTTCTTAAATAGTGTGATCTGGTCAGGTTCAATAAGGCTGTAAATGATTAGCGCTCCAAGGGCATTCCAAAATTCCCCCTTCCACATCTTGAAGATAATATGAACCTAATGCAAGTTTTTCTACCACTTTGTAAGGTCCTCCCCATTGTGGTGCCAGCTTACTGACATCCCCAACAGGTTTAATTCGTTTCCATACCAAATCCCCTACTTGGAAAAATCTGGGTATCACTCTCTTGTTATAGTTTTGCCTCATCCACTGTCGATATGATACAAGACGGGTAGCAGCTTTATCTCTTATTTCCTCTATCAAATCTAGCTCCATAAGTCGTCGACCTTCGTTGCCCTCATCATATAATCGTCGTCTATCAGATTCTACCCCCACTTCAACGGGAATTATTGCTTCGCCTCTATAAACTAACTGAAAAGGCGTGATTCCTGTAGCTTCCCGGGGTGTAGTGCGGTAAGCCCAAAGAACACTGGGCAATTCGTCTACCCAACTGCCTCTAACATGATCCAATTTGGTTTTTAGACCTCTAATGATCTCCCTATTAGTTACCTCTGCTTGGCCATTGCTTTGTGGGTAAGCGACAGAGGTGAAGGCCTGAACAATGCCATAACTGTCGCACCAGTCTAAAATCCTATCCCCTTGAAATTGCCTTCTATTATCAGAGACCAATTTATGAGGAATGTCAAACCTGCAGATTATATTTTTCCACAAAAATTTAATAACTGCATCTTCAGTAATTCGAGCAAGTGGTTCTGCCTCCACCCATTTAGAAAAATAATCCACTGCTACCAATAAGAATTTTCTCTGTGCAGCTGCCATAGGAAACGATCCTACTATGTCCATACCCCACTGATCAAAGGGACATGCAACTATAGAGGTTCTCAATAACTGTGTAGGATGATGTGAGACATTCTGATGCTTTTGACAAGAAACACAAGTTCTCACCAGCTTGTTAGCATCTTGATGTAGAGTGGGCCAAAAATATCCGGCTAACAGAATTTTACGGGCCAAAGATCTTCCCCCTATATGACAACCACACGAACCTTGATGAACTTCTCGTAAAATAAACTGTATATCTTCTGTGCCAATACATTTAAGCAAAGGTCTGGAAAAAGCCCTTTTATATAACTGTTCTCCCACCATAGTGTATTGAGCGGCCCTTTTCTTAAATACTCTCGCCTGTTCTACATCACTAGGAAGAATACCTTGCTGCAAGTATAAGATAATCTGAGCCCTCCAATCACTTTGTATCTATGCTTCAGCATGTCTTTCAATACAAGATACTAACAGAGTTTGTTCCACGGGTCTGTCTAAACTCCATGGTACTATAGCAGAAGCCAATTTAGCCAATTCATCTGCTACTTGATTTTCAGATCTGGGAACCTTTTGTATATTTACTTCTTGAAACTGAGACTTCAACTTATCAAACGCTTCAGCATATAACTTAAGCCTATCATTATTGATTTTAAAATTACCTGATAGTTGTTGAGCTGCTAATTGAGAATCGGAATAAATAAAGACTCGAGCTGCCCCTATATGCCGAGCAGCTTGCAAACCGGCTATTAAGGCTTCATATTCTGCTTCGTTGTTGGTAGCTCTATAGTTCAACCTGATAGAGAGTTGCAATCTGTCTTCCCTTGGTGATATAAGAAGAACACCAATTCCGCTACCTTGCCTAGTTGAAGAACCATCTACACCTCCATGTGTTTTCTTCCTCGGGGCCTTGAACTTCTATGATGAAGTCTACCAGAGCTTGTGCCTTGATGGTCGAGCGAGGTTGATACTGGATATCATACTCCCCAAGTTCAGTGGTCCACTTAATCAACCGTCCCGATGCCTCTGGGTTGAGTAATACTCGCCCAAGAGTGCTGTTAGTTAATACAATAATCTCATGTGCTAAGAAATATGGGCGTAACCTCCGAGCAGTCAGTGCTAGGGCATAAGCCAATTTTTCTAATGTGGTATATCTACACTCGGCTCCTTTTAAAAAATGGCTAGAAAAATATACAGGTTGTTGCTCCTTTCCCTCTTGTCTAACTAGTACAGAACCTACGGCGTTCTCATTAGCCGACAAGTATACCCACAGAGTTTCTCCTACTATAGGTTTAGCCAACGCAGGGAGAGTAGCTAAATAATCTTTCAATTCTTGGAAAGCCTTATCACACTCCTCATTCCATTGAAACTTATTAGCCTTTATGAGTATTTTAAAGAAGTGAAAACTACGATCCACTGATCTAGAAATAAATCTAGACAAAGCTGTGATTCGGCCTGTCAATCTTTGAGCTTCCCTCATGTTGCGTGGTGGCTCCATGTTCTGCAGTGCCTTGGCCTTGCTTGGGTTGGCCTCTATCCCCCGTTCGGACACCATATATCCCAGGAATTTTCCTCCCTTCACGCCAAATAAACATTTGCTGGGATTCAACTTGAGCCCATATTGTCTTAGAGTCTTGCAAGTTTCCTCTACATCCCTGCATAGATCAGCAGCTTGAAGAGATTTAATTAAGATGTCATCAACATATACTTCCATATTTCTACCAATCTGCTTCTGGAAAATCTTATTCATAAGCCTTTGATAAGTTGCTCTTGCATTTTTTAGTCCAAAGGGCATAACATTATAGCAATAAGTACCTTCAGATGTTATAAAATTGACCTTTTCTTGATCCTCTTTGGCCAAAGGAACTTGATGATAACCTTGATAAGCATCCAACATAGAGATATATTCGCATCCGGCGGTGGAGTCAACAAGCTGATCAATCCTGGGTTACAGATAATAATCCTTCGGGCAAGCTTTGTTGAGATCCCGGAAGTCTATGCAGACTCGCCATTTATTTCCTGGTTTAGAGACTAACACCACATTAGCCAACCAGCTTGGGAACTGTACTTCTCTAATGTATCCTGCCTCCATAAGTTTAGTAATCTCTTCTCTGATGATTTGATTTTGTTCTGCACTAAAACTTCTTTTTCTTTGCATGACCGGGCGGGCATCTGGGAAGACATGCAAGGAATGTTCCATGACGGCAGGAGAAATGCCCGAAACTTCTTTGGGAGTCCAAGCAAATACATCATTATTCTTCTTCAGACATTGCACCAATTCAGTTTTAAGATTAGGATCAAGATCGGTTGCAACATAGGTGGTAGCTTCTGGCCGTCCGGTTTGGATCTGAACTTCTTCCTTTTCTTCATAAACCAGGACGGGCTGCTTTTCCCGAATGGCATTAACTTCCATTCTTTGTATCTTTCGGGCAGTGTCAGCTTCAGCTCGAATTATCTCTACATAACATTTTCGGGTTGTCTTCTGATCACCTCTTACTTCTCCAACTTGATCATCCACAGGAAATTTGATCTTTTGACAAAAAGTAGAAACGACTGCCCTAAACTCATTTAAGGCAGGTCGACCCAATATCACATTGTAAGAAGATGGTGCGTCTACCACCATAAAATAAGATCTTCTGGTTCTCATCAGAGGTTCTTCTCCCAATGAAATGGCCAACTTTATTTGACCTAAAGGTTGTACCTCATTACCTGTGAATCCATACAGAGGAGTAACAATTTGTTGAAGCTCACTTGGATCAATTTGTAACTGATCAAAAGCCTTCTTGAATATAATATTGACGGAGCTACCCGTGTCTATGAAGGTACGAGCAATGGCGTAGTTAGCTATCACAGCTTTAATGATCAAAGCATCATCATGAGGTATTTCTACCCCCTCAAGAGCTTTGGGCCCGAAGCTTATTTCAGGACCGGTCGCTCGTTCCATGCTGCACCCTACTGCATGAATCTTCAATCTTCGGGCATGTGCTTTTCTGGCTCTGTTAGAATCCCCATCAGTGGGTCCGCCCTCAATCATATTGATATTGCCTCGAGCAGCATTATTTCTGTTTTCTTCCTGTCGAGTCATCACAATTTCAGAAGGTGCTTTTTCTGATACTTGACTAATACCGGCCGGGACTGGTATTGCCTCCTGCCGAGTCTCGACCGGACGATATTCCAATTTGGGTGGACTTTGCTGCCTGGGGTATTGTTGTCGATAGTAGTTCTGCCTCTGATATCGATCTCTATTGACCCGTCTATTTCTTAAAATAAAACAGTCTTCAGCATGATGACTTCTAGTTTTATGATAAGTGCACCACCTCCTAGGTGCCTCTGGCTGTATCTCTACATGCTGTACAGCTTGTGGGCGATACTCGGGTTGTCGATGGGGTGGATGAGTTATTCTAGGACCTCTTGGTGGAGGCACAGGAGCTGGAGCTTTCTCTTTAACTTGGGTAGGAGAAGAGGTGACACTCTCCTTTCTGCGAGCAGCTTGAGCTTCTTCTACATTAATAAACTCAGTAGCCCGCTCAATTAAGGAATCAAAATTAACAGGGGGATTTCTTACCAAATCTTTAAAGAAATCATTATCATTCAGACCTTGAGAGAAAGTACATACTAATATCTCAGTAGTAGCATTAGGCACATCAATAGCTACCTGATTAAACCTTTTGATGTTTGCTCGGATAGATTCTTTAGACGACTGTTTGATCGAAAACAAGCTCCAAGGAGTCTTATGATACCTCTTGTTGCTAGAGAAATGGTGTAGAAAGACTTTCTTGAAATCCTTAAATTTTCGAATAGACTTCTCAGGTAATCTTTTGAACCAGCGTTGTGCTGCTCCCCCAAGAGTAGTGAGAAACATTCGACACTTCACTCCGTCAGAGAATTGTTGCAACAAGGCTACATTCTCGAATTTCAACAAGTGATCTTCTGGATCTGTCGTCCCGGTATATTCTCCAATTTGAAGATTTTGATATCGCTTAGGAAGCGGGTCATCTAATACACTTTGTGAGAATGGAGAGATGACCTTCTATGGTGAGCTATCACTAGTCATCATTTTGATCTTACGCTTTTCTCTGTCTGGTGCTTCATCGGAGGATTCTTGGAACACAGGCCTTTTACCCCCTGGATCCAGGGGAGTGAGAAGGAAGGCTCGGGGACGCCTAGTCGGAGAAACAGTAGCTGGAGGAAAATACACATGTTCTTCTCCTTCTAGCTCCTTTCCTTTCCGATGCTCGGTGGTCGATATCGCTGGATGATGAGCCATCGGCAGAGTAGCTCCAGTATGAGCTTGAAATTGTTGTTGTTGTTGCTGCAAGGCTTTTTGGACATGGGAGTTGATAAGAGAATCTAAATCCTCCCGACTAATAGTAACTAGGTTTGATTTCCCAGCCTCTTCCATCACGTAGTCTCAGACTCAGGTGAGATTCCCACAGACGGCGCCAAATTTGATCCTGTCTGAGAAGCTGACCGCGACGGAGATCTGGAAGAAAGAAACCCACCGTGCTGATGAAGAACAACGTGGATAGAACCTCGATCCGAGAAACCCAAAGCGGATCGGGAGAAAACCAGAATCACCGAAGGAAATCTGATAAGTAGGAGGGAATCCCAGTCCGAAGGGGAGAAAGTGGGACTTCCAAGCTTCCAAGGCCCCCAGCACACAAGAGACCAGCCAACACTATCGTCAGTGACCCAAGACCGGGGTGGGAATCCCTGGCTAGGCTCTCCGACGCTCAAGTTAGTGATCTCTCTTGATGTGATGGAAGAAGAAAAAAGATGAACAGTAGCCAGGAAATTAGGGTTGTGAAAGTACACGATGTTGTGAACTTACCTAGCCAACGGAGAGGATTCCCCCTTTTATACCACTTCATATAACCTCCGTAATCATGAAGTGGACCCCGTTTGTTAGAATTCGTTATGAGATGATGTCAGGTGCGTACTTGCGGAAGATGATTTTTAAGGAATCTTTTTTGTACCCCAGATGTACCTTCTTTATCGTTTAGCACCTGCAAGATAACCTGAAAGCATATTTCCCGCCGAAAATTATATAACACTTGTCATGAATTATTTTATATAACACCTGTCATGAATTATTTTATTTGACACCTCCTTGTTATGTTACAAGATAACAATAAGCTGCCTTTTATTCAACATGTTTCTAAGGCATTGATTGAATGATCTCTGTTAGCTATCTACTTGAAAGAACATTCCCGACCGATATTAATCTATCCTTATCCTAAGGGTATGTCACAACCGATGTTGACCTACCTTTATCTTGAAGACATGTCCTGGCTGATATTATTCTACCTTCATCCGGAAGGTATGTCTCGACCGATATTGGCCTACCTTTACTTTGAAGGCACGTCCTGGCCGATATTATTCTACCTTCATCCGGAGGGTATGTCTCGACAGATATTGTCCTACCTTTACCTTGACGGCACGTCCTGGCCGATATTATCCTACCTTTATTCGGAAGGTATTCCCTGACCAATATTAGCCTATCTTTGTTCTGAAGATATGTACCGGCCGATATTGGCCTGTCCTCCTTCGGCAAGGTATATCCGGACCGATATTAGCCTATCTTTGTTCTGAAGATATGTACCGGCCGATATTGGCCTGTCCTCCTTCGGCAAGGTATATTCCGACCGATATTAGCCTATCTTTGTTCTGAAGGCATGTCCCGGCCGATATTGGCTTATTTTCATCCATAAGGTATTCCCTGACCGATATTAGTCTATCTTTGTTCTAAAGGTATGTACCGGCCGATATTAGCCTGTCTCCTTTGATTCTTTCTTCCTTTTCTTTCCTCATCGGGAGACCCACAAAACCTAACCCATATCTCTTCTTGGGTTGAAGATAGAGGCAGCGAAGATGTTTCAAAGGAGGAGGCTTGCCTCTTAGGAGATGAGGTGGGGGCAAGGGTAAGTTTGCGCCCATTGCATTTTTTCTTGGAGGAGGCATCTTTCTTTAAAGGATAATCCTCCAATACTGGGAGAAAATCAAGAGGTAGCTCCCCAGAAGCGGTAGCCACAATGGACTCTGCTACATGACTTTTGGAAGTCTCCCCGGATGGGGTAGTCAGGCGGAAACCTCGTTCTGCCAATAGTTCTCGCTCCTTGGCACGAAGTTTTTTACTAGTTAGTTTAATTTCTTCATCGGCCATGGACTTCAAAATAGCATCCATTGCATAAAATGAAAGAACACTTTAGTTAGCAATAATGTAAGGATTAAATTACTAAAATTTACCGAAAGAACAAGACAACTTCTTTTTATTGGTCTCAAACTGAAAAGATACAGAAAGCCTTCATTCAACCACTTATGAATGCGAAAACATTGGTTGCTCAATTTGGGAAGGAAAGAAACAAAAGGAGCATTCCGTTTAAACTCTCCAAGCTCAGGGAGAGGAGGAAATAAGGATTGCCATTCGGTGGACCAAGTAGCCGGATCCGACATTTCCATAAAAAAAAAATGGGATTTCCAACCTTTGTTCAAAGATGACATGCCTTCAAAGAAGATCACTTTTGGTCGAGATTGGAAAAGAAGAGCCCAGGCTCTGATTTTTTAGGGTAAGAAAATAAATAAAGATTGTGAGGAGTAGGAGGGATGTCGAATAAATGAAACAACATGAACATCCCACACATATACCGAAAGGCATTTGGGACGAACCATTGTAAAGGGATATAAAAGTATTGGCTTACTTCCAATAAAAAGGGATGGATAGGAAAGTGAAGGTTGGCTACTAACTAGTCGAAAAAGAAGGTAATGTGGTTAAGAGGTGGATGATGAGGATGATCGTCCAGCAAAGGAAGAGTAATATGGTAATTCTTGGGAATTGCATATCTAGAGTAGAGAAAATCTTTATTGGAATCATCAAAACTCGAATTGGTAAAGGTGTACCAGGGAGAAAAGGATTCTTAGCCATAAGGAAGGCGAAGAGAAAATGACTTACTAATCTCTTACGGCGCAGGCGAAGAAAATATTGGGGAGGAAGGTTCACAAGGAGAGAAGTTGAAGAAGATGAAGTGCAAAGTACTGAGGGGGTCGACTGTTTAGGGTTTTTATAAAGACTCATTTAATCATGGTCGTTTGATCAAAATGGCCAGGGCCTGGTGAATTGTTAATCTGCGGGGAAGGTGTGACATTGAGTCATACAAAGTAGCATGCAATGGAGGCCTCTTTGTAAAATAAAAAGGAGAGCCACATGATGTCAACCCATAAATGGGAATTTATGATGGAGATGACAACTACATTATTCCTCTAACCATAAACCTCTCCACACTCCTCAGTAACCTCACCTAAAAGAGCTAGCTATAGACAAGCAGTTTTTGAAAAAAAAAAATCACTAAATCCTAAATACTTAAAGGGAAGAGCGGATTACTAAATGGTCTGGTGAGAAGGTCGAACGGGAAAAAGTAGGATTTGAGTCCAATCTGTCGAATACACCTCCTTCGACTAGACTTGAAGGGGAGGCTAGTAATATGGGTTATGATGAGTGGACCCAGAAGGTAATGTGATGGTCAAAGCTAATGTGAGGTGGCCGTCATACTCTAGGAGTAAAATCCCCTCATCCTACTTTGATTAAATTGCCCAGTGTTAAGTTCCTTAGATTCCACCAGATTGAGTTATAATCCAATCGGGGAAAGATAATCAGCCCTTAAGCCGAGTGAACCGGGGAGTCTAGTGTCTCAAGGGTGACTAGATCTTAAGGTGGTCAAGCTTAAGGACGACCGACCTTACATATCGGTCGGAATGACTGACTCTCTCCACAACATACCAATTATAAGTGATAGTGTACATGTGCATACGTCGAGTCTCAGAGTCGGACGAATATACATACCCTGGCTGTATAAAAATATGGCCTGGTAATGGCATGATGTAGTTTAGCTAAATGTACTAATCGAACTTCTTAGAATATAGTTGCATCTCTTGGTATCCCATTATAAGTCCAGGCAAGAAAAGGACAACTGGGCATGCAGTACCTATTCTCATATTACCACCCGAGCAGGATAAATACAACCCAATCTGGTATGCGTTAGTACCCCAAGGTAGTTTTGATGTGATCAACCAAGTCAGGTTAGGTCCTGTTGGTTTTTAACCCGTGTCTAAGTATGCAGGAACTTAGGAGCACAGGAAGTCGAGCGAAAGATGAAGCTAGAGAGAAGGACGTCACGGGAGAGAGACGACAGGCTCGGTGCATCCGAGGGACTAGGTGCTGCAGAAGAGTACGTGGGTGGACGAGAAGGGGGCAGTCAGATTATATTCAGCCAACTCTCCGTGATGAAGGTACGCTTACTAACATTTGCAACTCTACTCTCATGTTCATACGTTCTAACTATTCTTCATCCATTTATTCAGACTGGGGCTGACTTGAGTGTCAGAGGGCCTTCACCAAGAACTCCTCCTGATTTCTAGGCGCTGACGTTTTGTTGGATCGTCTCCTTGTGCGTAGGATCGAAGGAGAAACTCTTTTTGGAGAGAAAGATCTTCTGACGATTAATTATTTGTCCTCCGTACCCAGCGCGTCATCTCCACATATCTCAAATAGGATCAATAGAGATGAGAATACCCAGCAACGTCATTTATTCAATCTCACTGCCACAGCCGAAGGCATCTTCTCTTTAATATTTCCAATGGAGATAGGGTATCACCTTTAACTTTACTAAAGGAGATGGAACCAAGATGAGACTTGACGTCGAATAACAACAACTTCCTCCGACGGAAAAAGGAAACAACATATTCTGTCACCCCGGTGACTTACAACAACTTCAAAAGACAGCATTTAGATAAGACTCTCCTTTAAAAATTAATATACAATTTCCATGAGGTAAGTGAATACTATTCTCTAGATAGTAATAGAAAGCTAAAGTTTCAGTTCCTTTCGAGCTTCCATGTTTCCTACACAGGGAAAAAAAAGAATAAAAAATCTTATGAGAAAAAATTATTAGAAAAACATCCGTCTGATCGCTCTCTTTCAGAGGAGAAGGAAAAAAAATTAAAGATTTAGTTTTAAAATTTTATTTCTTAAAAATATAAAAATAAAAAAATTTCAAGTTCACATCTATAGTAGTTTATCAAAACACATAAGTGGTTTTGTGTTTTTCCTATTTCAATACTAGCCTCGCTTAGTTTATTTTTCATTTTACCATCCCTCCTCCCTCCTCTATTAATATACATTTAAAAATTAGCACCAAACACCATGTTACCCTCGTTCTCTTCTCTCGATCTCCTCCCTCTTTACCTCCTCATCTTTCTGCTCTTAAGTGTCGTGCCCACCATAGAAGGTCATCTCAAGTTCTACAATTGGGAGATCCTGATAGGCCTCGACACTAGTGAGGACGATTAGAAACCCTCGCAGGAGCACAACTCCTACAACGGATCCATCGTGCTCGACTTCTTTGTGTTATAAGGAGCGCTTATAAGTACCCCAGATTTATGCAAGGAGCGCTTATAAGTACCCCAGATTCATGCAACCTTGCGCTTATAAGTACCCCAGATTCATGCAAGGAGCGCTTATAAGTACCCCAGATTCATGCAAGGAGCGCTTATAAGTACCCAAGATTTATTTTGATATGATTAATCGGGTTAAGTAGGTTCTGTGCATTTGATTCCTTATGTCTAAGTGTGCAGGGACATAGGAATACAAGAAGTCGAGCTGAAGACATAGCTAGTAAGAAGGATGGCATGGGAAGCAAGTCAAAGGGTTCAGTACATCCATGGAATGAGGTGATGTGGAATAGTACACTGACGGATGGTGCTTCTGAGGGACGAGAAACAAAGGAGGAAGAGTGCTCGAGGATAAGCCTAGAGTTGGGTTTCGGTGAGCTTAACTCTGGATGGTCAGAACATCACCCAAGCGACTGGACAAAAGTCAACAGCTAGTTGACTATGTCTAGGTGCCTAGACCAGGTCTAGGTGCTCGAAGTTCAGGCACCCGGACCTAGTCCAAGTGCTCGAACCTATTCCAGGTGCTCGGATCCTTTTAGGCCACATTAGTTAGTCGTTGTAGAGAAGAGGATTAGAGCGGAGCCACGTTAGCCAAATCCAGGCACCTGGACCGTGTCCAGACACCCGAGAATCGATAAATGCTTATCAAGAAGCTATTGCAAAATGGATTGAGGTGACCACGTCCAAGCGCCCGATCGGGTCTAGGTGCTTGCGAGCTATCATGTCAACAAACGACTAGTTCGACTAGTAGACTATCAATAGACCTTGATTGTCGAATTTAGAAGAACACACTTGCACTTTCAATTCTTCCTTCTATTTAGTTTGTTAGTGCTTTCAATACTTGTAAGAGATTTCTCTGCCTACATTAAAGGAGAAATTTAGTGAGCTTCCACTTCCTTAGATTAGCAACATCCTCTATTACAAACCAAGTAAAATCTTTGTGTCTCTTACTTTCTTTTTATATTTTTATTTTTTGTTAAACTAATGTGCATTCCTTACTAAGTTCCGAAAGTAAGAGAAGTGCTAACCTTTCATTGCAGGCTATTCACCCCACTTTAGCTGGCCTACATGGGACCAACAATGCTATAAAGGAGTCTCCTTTGATGGAAATGGCCACAATAAGGAGCCGATTGAGGTGGCGATGATGGATGATTTGAAATATCCTAGTTGCGTTGACCCATACATGAAGGGGAAGGACATTGGTTTTCTAGAGGCAAGTACTGATTCAGATGGCTATGAGTTCAATGAGCTAGAGGAGGAGAAAATATTATGTCTTGGTAGCCAAAAGGATGAGCTTGGTGGCGCTAAAGGGTTAAAAATTGTCGAGAAGATACGTGAAGATGAGGAGGGTGAAGAATTAGTGGGTATCATAAAAAATGGAAATTAAGAAGCCTGAGGAAGAAGGGTATGAAGAACATGTGGAGATTGAGGACATTGGCTTGCAAAATGATTTGGTTAAAAGATGAAGAAGAAAGTGATGGCTTGGTGAAAGCTCCGATTTGAGCTTCTAAGGTTCTATGCTTTGCAACTTATTATACATCAATTGCATTTTTCCTTTGAAGTTATTCCATTGTTATTGATGTCGCACTACAAGAAAAACCTTCATAGACATCGGTTTTCCACCACTGTCTATTACATTTTCGACCGATATCTATGAAGGCGAAGTAAAAGGTCTGTCATTTTAGACATCGGCTTATAACCGGTGTAGTATCACTTACCAACATCGGGTGTAAAACCGATGTAATATTATATGTTAATAACACCGGTTTTGGCAGCGGTATACGACCGATACAATATTAGTTAATGACACCAGTTTTACAGCGGTGGAAAATCGATGTAATATCAGTATTGTTTAACGACATAAATTCGATTTCTAAAATAGTGAAAAACCAATATTATCACCAAGCAAATCATAAAATTAAGTTAATATTATTAATTCACTAAGAAAATCACAAATAAAAAAGCACTGATGTATTTAAACACACCAAGTCAATATCCATATAACCAACACATAAATATTCTTCTTACAACATAAAAAGATAATAGATATTGTGCACATCAAGTCAGTATCCACAAATTACACATAACTATTCTTCTTACAACATCAAAAGGTAATAGATAGTACACAAATATTATTCTTACTGGTGCCAACGTTATCCTTATTGCTCTGTGCAGAGATTTAACTAAATCTTCCCCAGTAGTTTTATTTGTTAATAGACAATTCTATTTATCTATTACTGGATGGGCACCTCTGTTGGTTAGTCCTAAGAAAATCGTACCGGTTCTACTGTACAAAATTTTTTTGTACAAGTGTCGAACCTTTCCTTAAATAACCTATTGTGTTCTTTAGAAGTTAAATTAGGAATCGCAGACGGAACTTAGTATCATTGATTCCAAATTTAACTTATCTGTTCTTAATGGTTTAGATTTGAATCGCAAGCGGAACTTAACACTATTGATTCAAATTTACCTAAGTTATTAATTCCATATATATTAATTTCCAAAATTGGCTTCCAGGACTGTATGGCGAGGCACATGGCCTTCTTGGATATGGGAGCAACCACCATCACCTAGGCAAAGCCTTTTAAGGAAAGCTAATATTTATTTCCTTAAATAACACTAGGTTAACCAAAAAGAACAATCGAATCACAAATTCAAAAAATAAAAGAAAAGAAACACAACTTCGAAACAAATCCAAAAACTCTAGAATCATATGCCTCTTGTGTTTGGTATTTCCAAAAATAACTTATACAAAGAAAAACTAGTATGATGCGGAAAATAATTACTAGTTATACCTTTTTTTGTAAGCAAAAATAACCTCTTGATCTTCTACCATATTCCTCTTCTAACCTCGGACGTTATGTGGGCAACGATCTTACGAGATGAGAACCACCAAGCACCTTCTTCTTCCTTCTAGGTTTCGGCCACCAATAACTCCTCCAAGGATGAAGAGGTTCGGCCACCACCAAGCTCCAAGGGATGCTAGAGACTAGGCTTCCTTTCTCTCCTTCTTCTCCTTGCTTGATCCGGCCACCAAAGCAACTCCACCAATAAGGAAGATTCAGCCACAATAAGGAGAGGAGAGAAAAGAGGAGGGGCCGGCCACACCAAGGAAGAAAAGAGAGGAAGAAAAGAATAGAGTCGTTCACCATGAAGGCACCTCTACCCCTTCTTTTATAATCCTTGGTCTTGGCAAATAAGGAAATTTAAATAAAAAACTTCCTTAATTCTTTTGCCATGAAAAGGAAAATTTATTTAATTAAAAATAATTTTATGTTCTCAATATACATGGCCGACCACTTATTTCCCCAAAACCAGGAGAGTTTTAATTAAAACAAAAATTAAAACTTCCTAATTTGTCTCCGAAAATTTATAAAAAATTTCTCCAATAATTTTTCCCTTCATGGTGGTTTGTAAAAAGGAAATTTTATAAATTAAAATCTTTCTTTTAAACATGTGGATAAAAAGAAAGTTATCTCTAAAAATTAAAATCTCTTTTAATCTACAAATAAGAAAAGATATCAAATCTTTTCTTAATCTTTTGTAGAAACTTATAAAAGAGAATATTTAATTTTAAACTCTCTTTTAAATTATGAACATGGTTTAAAAGGAAAGTTTTCTCAAAATTAAAATCTACCTTTCAATCTACAAATAGTAAAGATTTCAAATCTTTTCTTAATCTTTTGTAGAAAGCTATAAAAGAAAAGGTTTAAATTTTAAACTCTCTTTTAAAACCATGATATCCACATAAGAAATAATTTTAACAAAAATCCCTTTTTAATATGATGTGGCCGGCCACCTAAGCTTGGGCCCCAAGCTATTGGCCGACCACCTTAAGGCTCAACCTTTAGGCTTGACCGACCCTAAGCTTGAGCCTCAAGCTTGGCTTAGCCGACCCCTATTGGTTGGGTAAGAAGGTGGGTATGTGGTGGCTATAAATCTCTATATACAAGAGGCTACGATAGGGACCGAGAGGAGGAATTGGTTTTGGTCTCCCGATGAAATTAAGCATCCCGTGTTCGCCCCAAATACATAACTTAATTTCATCAATAATAATTCATTCCACTAAAGAACTATTATTGAACTACCGCGCCAATCCCAAATTACATTTTGGGCTCCTTCTTATTATGAGTGTGTTAGTCTCCCTGTGTTTAAGATAATGAATGTCCACTAATTAAATGAGTTACTGACAACTTACTTAATTAATATCTTAGTCCAAGAGTAGTACCACTCAGCCTTATTGTCATGTCGGACTAAGTCCACCTGCAGGGTTTAACATGACAATCCTTATGAGCTCCTCTTGGGGTCATTCTCAACCTAGATTACTAGGACACAGATTCCTTCTATAATCAACAACACACATTATAAGTGATATCATTTCCCAACTTATCGAGCATATTGATTTATCAAACTAAATCACACTCATTGATAAATTAAAGAAATAAATATCAAATATATGTGCTTGTTATTATATTAGGATTAAGAGCACACACTTCCATAATAACTAAGGTCTAGTTCTTTTATCAAGTCAGTATAAAAAAAACTTACCTAAAATGGTCCTACTCAATACACTTAGAGTGTACTAGTGTAATTTATTAGTCAAGATAAACTAATACCTAATTACACTACGACTATTCCAATGGTTTGTTCCTTTCCATCTTAGTCGTGAGCAATTGTTTATAATTTATAAACAACTAATAACATGATCTTCTGTGTTTGACACCACACATCATATTATCTACAATATAAATTAATTGAACAACTACATTTATCATAAATGTAGATATTTGACCAATGTGATTCTTATTTCTAGATAAATGTTTATACCAAAAGCTAGACTTTTAATATACACTCTAACAATCTCCCACTTATACTAAAAGACTAAGCTACCATATCTGCTGCCATACATCTTATTCCCAACCCTTCAACATGCCCATCAAAAGCTCTTGCCTTAAGGGTCTTAGTGAAAAGATCTATAGGTCATCAACTGATGTAATCTAGGTGGCAACAACTTCTCCTCGTTTATACGATTTCTCGTATTGGGTGGTACTTGTGCTCTATTGTGTTTACTTGCCTTATGGACTTATGGTTTCTTCGAGTTTGCTACTGCACCAAATTATTTTGGGCAAACCAGAAATCATATCTAAGTCTATCTTGAAGTATCTAAGCCATACAGCTTCTATGGCCACCTTAGAGGCTGCCATATACTCAGCTTTTATGGTGGAGTCCGAAAAAGCACCTATGCTTATAGCTCTTCCGTAGTTATGACTTTACCACCTAAAGTAAACACAAAACCCCGAGGTTGACTTACTATTGTCCCTTTCCGATTGGATGTTAAAATCCATGTAACCCACAGGGACCAAATTATCTGCCTTGTAAGCTAGCATATAATCTCTAGTGCCTCTAAGGTACTTCAATATATGCTTTACCGCAGACAAATGTCCTTGTCCAGAGTTACTTTGATATCTGCTAACCATGCCCATGGTAAAACAAATATCCAGTCTCATACACAGCATTGCATACATTAGACTTCCTACAATCGAAGCATAAGGAACTGCCTTCATGTCCTTTATTTCCTTTGATGTCTTCTGAGGCATCTCTTTAGATAAAGCTATTCCATGTCTAAAAGGAAAGAAACCTTTCTTGGAGTTCTGCATGCTAAAACGAGCTAAGATTGTTTCGATATATGAAGCTTGGGATAAACATAATATTCTTTTCTTGCGATCCTTGATCGCGAGAATATATGCGCATTCTCCCAAGTCCTTCATATCGAATTACTTGGACAACCATACCCTTACTTTTGACAATACTTTGATATTGTTTCCAACTACCAAAAATGTTATCTGCGTATAGTACAAGAAATACCACCACGTTTCCATCACACTTCTTGTATACACAAAATTCATTCGGTTATAAAATAAATCCTTAGGTCTGGATTACTTTATTAAACCGGATGTACCAAGACCTTGAAGATTTACTTCAGTCCACAGACTGATTGAGCTTACACACAAGATGCTCTTTGCAATGAACCCTTCTGGTTGCTTTTTATGGATGTTTTCTTCAAGACTTCCATTAAGGAAAGCTGTCTTGACATCCACTCGCTAAATCTTATAGATAAAAGAATCCGGATAAACTTAAGCATGGCTACCGATAAAAAGTTTCCTTTTTCAATAGGCCTTGATTTGAAAGTTTCCACCTTCCCGTCTATCCTCTTTTCCTATTGTAGACCTATTTTCACTTAATGGCTTTTACACCATTTGGTGATTCTACAAGCTCCTAGACTTTATTAGAATACATATATTCTAATTCAGCATTTTGCAAAGATGTTGTATCTTTATCTTGGAGTGCTTCGTCATATATCTGGGGATCAGGTTCATGTTTACTCGGGATCAAGTCTGAAGACTCTCCCAAAAACATGAATCTCTCAAGTTGTCTCAAAACCCTCCCAATACGACGAGGCACTGTTTCTGTATCAATTGTGATATGTGTTGCAGTTTATTGTGATATTTCATCCTGTACAGTTGGTACTAGATTAGACATTATTTTCTTAAGAACAAATTTACTTATGGGCTTATGGTTCATAGTATAGTCCTTTTCTAAAATCGGACATTGATGACCTTTCGATTTTAAGGACTACAAACCTCTTTTCATTTTTCTAGGATAACTCACAAACAAGTGAACTCATGTCCAACTTTTCAGTGTCTCTCACGTGTTAGACCACCCAAATCCGAATATGCTTTAAACTATACTTACGCCCATTCTGCAATTCTGTGGGAGTAGAGAGTTCTGACTTAGAAGGTACTATGTTCACTTCCGTTTCCAGTGTATATCCTTAAAATGAATTTGGTAATTTTCTAAATAACTCATCATTGATCTAATTATTCCATAAGAGTCTTATACCTTCTTTCTACTACATCATTCTGTTGGGGTGTACCAGGTGCAGTTAGTTGAGATTAAATCCCGACTTCTGATAAGTGACTCCTAAACTCTCCTAAGAGGTACTCGTTACTACGATTTCACCGTAGTGACTTGATACTTTTACTTTGACGTTACTCCACATTAGCCTAGTTACTCTTTGAACTAATCAAAGCACTTAGACTTGTGGCGTATCAAGTAAATGTATCCTTATCTTGAATAGTCGTCTATAAAAGAGACGAAATATTCGAAACAACCTCTTGCTTGGATAGTTAAAGATCTACACAATCAGAATGAACCAATTCCAACATATCTTTGGCTTCATACCCCTTAGACTTAAAAACTTCTCGGTTATTTTTCCTTCCAAGTAAGACTCTCAGGTTGGAAAGATTTCCACTACCAATGAATCCTACTTAAGTTAAAATAACCTAGCCTTTGATGCCAAAGATATAATTGGTTCACTTCTGAAGGTTGCTTTCTCTTAATAGTTAGAAGATGTGTTATTAATTTCCATTTATTGCATGTGAGAGTTATTGGATTTATAAATTGTTAACCAACGTACCAGAACAGATATCTTTCCTATTTTCTTGATAACAAGTTTGTTATCAAAATAGATAGAATATCTATTCTTCTATAGTTTAGAAATCGAAATCAAATTCTCTCTAAACTTGGTACGTAAAGATAATTTCTTAAAATCAATATTTTATCCCTATCAGAGGATAAGCATCTCCCACTGCAACAGCTACCATTTTTACAATAGTGCCCATGTAGACGGTGACTTCCCCTTCATATAGTTATCGGGTTTCCTAGAACCTCTGTAATGAATTGCAGACATGATTAGTGGCTCCCGTATCTACACACCAGGTATCGGTAGATAACATCACAAATCATGTATTAACTAATGAATGAAATACACCTATTTTGTTCTTAGCTCTAAGAGAACAGTCTACCTTAAATGTCCAAGTCCTATTTCCAATCATTACAATTGGGACTACTAAGTCTATTCTATAGTATAACAACTAGGGATTGACAATCATTTTAAATCCTAAGAATCACAAAAATATTTGGTCAAGACCAACACCTTAAAACCCCATGAAATTGATATGCCACGATAGTGTGGACGTATACAAAAAGAGATTTTATTCATTGATTTTATTATCTCGTCATCCTAACTTTATGACCAATAAAATTAATAGTTGGTCTATCAAATATGTTGGTCAATAACTTTTAATTTGAAATAATATTGATTCCTCAAAACAATATCATTTAAATTCACCAACACCTCAAACACTGTGAATTTTGCATGCCACGATAGTGTGGACGTACACAAATTCAAACATTTGTAAGAGAAGGGTTTTACCCATTAATTATCTTGTCAATAAGTCTTTATGACAAATAAAATTACCTCAAACACCGTGAATTTTGTATGTCACGATAGTGTGGACGTATACAAAACCAAGCATTTGTAAGAGGAGTTTTTCCCATTAATTTTTTTTTCTTGTTATCCTGACAAATAAAATTACCTCATACACCGTGAATTTTGTATGCCACGATAGTGTGGACGTATACAAAAACTCGACATTGGTAAGAGGGGGTTTTAATTTTATTATCTTGTCAACTTATCTTTTTGACAAATTAATAGTTGGTTTTCCTTTGGTCATACAAATAATAGCAGTGACTCCGATGGGGAGGATACTATTAGACGTGCTTAAGTGTATACTATTACTTGACACTAAGATGCCCCTTCCGATGGGGAAGATCACACGCTCTTAATTAATTTCCTATAGTCATCCTAAATGGAAGTTTGATCTAGTGATCTGCAAACAAACTCATCCGATATGGAGGAAGGCACTCAGAGCCAACACGCAAGTTTGTTTGCATCACTTACAAACCAGTAATGGAGACCGTGGAATTTATTAAAATAAATCCCTCTCCCACTTAGTTATTTAAAGTGAGGAATTTTAAGTTATCCTAGCATACATCACATGCATACACACACATCACAGTAAATAAAGAAATAAATATGGAAATTATTTTCCAACTATTATGGCCTTTTCCTGTTACTGTCCTCCATGTGCTCCAACCTTAGTTGCTGCCATCTTTAGCCACCGCCATCAGGTCGAGTTATCGCATCCATCTTGCTTCTTATTCCACTGCGCCTCTGGTGCTCCAAAAGTACCATGCCTCGCAAGAATCCGATCCGCGACAAAAATAGAATTTTACATATATCGATCCTATATTCCACAAGGGAATGTACATGTATTCTAGATCGAAAATAAAATTCTAAAATCCTAAGGCTAATACAGCTCCTGCTGTATTAGTTACATACAATCATGCACACACAAAAATAATGCCCTTGACATGTCCAAGGGTTCAATCACACACAACATCTATAAGCCATAATAGTTGGAGCCTGCAACCACAAAGTTAGCACATCCTACTATTATCCTGCCTAAATTATGTATGACATGTGCATAACCTAATTTGAAAACCAAACACACAGAGGCAAACCCTAACTCTGATACCAATTGTTGGTTAGTCCTAAGAAAATCGTACCGGTTCCACTGTACAAAAATTTTTTCTACAAGTGTCGAACCTTTCCTTAAATAACCTATTATGTTCTTTAGAAGTTAAATTAGGAATCGCAGACGGAACTTAAAATCATTGATTCCAAATTTAACTTATCTATTCTTAATGGTTTAGATTTGAATCACAAACGGAACTTAACACTATTGATTCAAATTTACCTAAGTTATTAATTTCATAAATATTAATTTCAAAATTGGCTTCCAGGACTGCATGGCGAGGCACATGGCTTTCTTGGATATGGGAGCAACCACCACCGCCTAGGCAAAGCCTTTTAAGGAAAGCTAATATTTATTTCCTTAAATAACTCTTGGTTAACCAAAAAGAAGAATTGAATCACAAATTCAAAAAATAAAAGAAAAGAAACACAACTTCGAAACAAATCTGAAAACACTAGAATCATATGCCTCTTGTGTTTGGTATTTCCAAAAATAACTTATACAAATAAAAACTAGTATGATGCGGAAAACAATTACTAGTTATACCTTTCTTTGTAAGCAAAAATAACCTCTTGATATTCTACCGTATTCCTCTTCTAACCTCGGACGTTGTGTGGGCAACGATCTTCTGAGATGAGAATCACCAAGCACCTTCTTCTTCCTTCTAGATTTCGTCCACCAATAACTCCTCCAAGGATGAAGAGGTTCGGCCACCACCAAGCTCCAAGGGATGCTAGAGACTAGGCTTCCTTTCTCTCCTTCTTCTCCTTGCTTGATCTGGCCACCAAAGCAACTCCACCAATAAGGAAGATTCGGCCACAATAAGGAGAGGAGAGAAAAGAGGAGGGGCCGGCCACACCAAGGAAGAAAAGAGAGGAAGAAAAGAATAGAGTCGTTCACCATGAAGGCACCTCTACCCCTTCTTTTATAATCTTTGGTCTTGGCAAATAAGGAAATTTAAATAAAAAACTTCCTTAATTCTTTTGCCATGAAAAGGAAAATTTATTTAATTAAAAATAATTTTCTCTTCTCAATATACAAGGCCGGCCACTTACTTCCCCAAAACAAGGAGAGTTTTAATTAAAACAAAATTTAAAACTTCCTAATTTGTCTCCAGAAATTTATAAAAAATTTCTCCAATAATTTTTCCCTTCATGGTGGTTTGTAAAAAGGAAATTTTATAAATTAAAATCTTTCTTTTAAACATGTGGATAAAAAGAAAGTTATCTCTAAAAATTAAAATCTCATTTAATCTACAAATAAGGAAAGATATCAAATCTTTTCTTAATCTTTTGTAGAAACTTATAAAAGAGAATATTAATTTTAAACTCTCTTTTAAATTATGAACATGGTTAAAAAGGAAAGTTTTCTCAAAATTAAAATCTACCTTTCAATCTACAAATAAGGAAAGATTTCAAATCTTTTCTTAATCTTTTGTAGAAAGCTATAAACGGAAAGATTTAAATTTTAAACTCTCTTTTAAAACCATGATATCCACATAAGAAATAATTTTAACAAAAATCCCTTTTTAATATGATGTGGCCGGCCACCTAAGCTTGGGCTCCAAGCTATTGGTCGGCCACCTTAAGGCTTAACCTTTAGGCTTGGCCGACCCCTATTGGTTGGGTAAGAAGGTGGGTATGTGGTGGGTATAAATCTCTATACAGAAGAGGCTACGATAGGGACCGAGAGGAGGAATTGGTTTTGGTCTCCCGATGAAATTAAGCATCCCGTGTTCGCCCCAAATACATAACTTAATTTCATCAATAATAATTCATTCCACTAAAGAACTATTATTGAACTACCGCATCAATCCCAAATTATATTTTGGGCTCCTTCTTATTATGAGTGTGTAAGTCTCCCTGTATTTAAGATAATGAATGCCCACTAATTAAATGAGTTACTGACAACTCACTTAATTAATATTTTAGTCCAAGAGTAGTACCACTTAGCCTTATTGTCATGTCGGACTAAGTCCACCTGCAAGGTTTAACATGATAATCCTTATGAGCTCCTCTTGCGGTCATTCTCAACCTAGATTACTAGGACACAGATTTCTTCTATAATCAACAACACACACTATAAGTGATATCATTTTCCAACTTATCGGGCTTATTGATTTATCGAACTAAATCTCACCCATTGATAAATTAAAGAAATAAATATCAAATATATGTGCTTGTTATTATATTAGGATTAAGAGCACACACTTCTATAATAACTAAGGTCTAGTTCTTTTATCAAGTCAGTATAAAAAGAACTTACCTAAAATGGTCCTACTCAATACACTTAGAGTGTACTAGTTTAATTTATTAGTCAAGATAAACTAATACCTAATTACACTACGACTATTACAATGGTTTGTTCCTTTCCATCTTACTCGTGAGAAACTGTTTATAATTTATAAAGAACTGATAACATTTCTTCTGTATGTGACACCACATACCATGTTATCTACAATATAAATTAATTGAACAACTACATTTATCATAAATGTAGATATTTGACCAATGTGATTCTTATTTCTAGATAAATGTTTATACAAAAAGCTAGGCTTTTACTGGTGCCAACGTTATCCTTCTTGCTCTGTGCAGAGATTTAACTAAATCTTCCCCAGTAGTTTTATTTGTTAATAGACAATTCTCTTTATCTATTATTGGATGGGCACCTCTGCTTGTTTGATGTCCTGAGGGTGACAACTGATTGGTGATTCTTTGTAAAGGAGGTCTCCATATTAAAGGAGCCATTGGAGGCTTTGGGAACTTTGCAACATCCTTCTTGGTTGTTCTCTTACCTGAATAGAATAAAATAATCAATATGGATATAAAACAGTTTGTTGCTTACATAAGGGAAATTAAAGATGTTGTAAATTCTACTCAAATAGAGATTGAAAATGAGATAAATAACCTTTTACTGGTAATTTTTACTTGTTTGCTCAGCTTCTTTGATCTGCACATTTGAAATAAACTGTTATAAGGCAACTAATTTGAAAGAAGCTAAATATAGTAATGCATGGTGTATAGTAGATTATTATGATTTTTCTTGGAATATATAAAATAATTTATTCACACTATCTTCATTTGGTTCAATTACTATCAGTTAGATCACCTTCTTGAGGCCATTCAAGTTCCTCATAAGCTAGACTAATAAAAGTATGTGGACAATTTGGTCACTATAACTTTGTTATGACTAACTTTACTTTTTTCCACTGGGTTGACTAACTTTACTTATCTTGCAATGTTTTAAAAACATTCTCCCGAGATGCGTATTTCAACTGCATCAATTGCAAGCTTTCTGGCATTAGTTCACCAACATGGTGAACATTCTGCAATAAATTATGTAATAATTTAACAATGCCACAATACTTTTCGACCAAATGCATGCTAAAATAAAATTGAAGAATACATGTTCCTCTTGGCTACATACCGTCACATCACTAATAAAGACAATATATTAACAGAAACACACTAAAGAAAAGAGGATTTTTTTTTCAAAATTAAACATGCTTAATTTATACATAAAACTGAGAAATGACAAAAACCAAAATTCATAGACTAATTGGGAATTAGAGGAGAAAAAACTTTAAATAACTTAACCATAAACAATGAATGCAGAGGATATGCCATAAACATATGTAAGCAAAAAGTTATTATTCCAGTTTTAAAGTAAAAACTTATGGCATGCATTCAATCATATGAAAATAGGCAATGCAACCATGTAGTTTTTTCATATACCAAGCTGAAAATATGATCACACACGCATAAAAGAACAGCATGATAATCAACTTCACGCATAGGGTGTAATGACAAGCATTAGTTTTAGTATTTTTTTTTATTATAGTCATAAAATATGTTCTTCTCTTATGATTTTCTTAGCTATAATAGTCTTCACATTCCCTTTTGAGATGACCCATGATTTAATTTTCTACATGGAATTGGAACCATGGACAAAATTCTTTGGCATGTGGTTGACATGGTGTTACTGAGGGTATTAACTGAGTCAACAGTGAGCTGGTAAAATATCCCATTAACTTGAGAATTTTCATTTTGTCAAGACTCTTCCATAACACACCAATAAGCTTTCTTTAAACCCTTCCAGTTTCAACTATCTAATTAATTAAAATTAACACGACACTTCAAGATAACTAGCCAACCAACTAGAATATTTCATCTCATAAGGAAAAGTTAACTGTCATCATTTCATCTTGTTGATGGGTATAGCACCCTCTCTGCATCTTAAATGAACTAAACCTACCGGATTTTCTTTGTTCATGTGATTTTGGTGGAAGTGTCATTTTCACAAGTAGCCTCATAGCCACACCTTGAGCTGCATCACAACAACAACAACCACAAAAACTACTATTGGCATATGAAATTGTGTTAGGGGCAAACTAGAATTGATACCACGAGTGACAGTAACTAGCATTTACCACTCAAGAGGAATCATGCAAACAAAAATGATAAAATCAAGTTAGGGTAGTGTTTGAGGAAATTCATCAAACACATTGTATGCATCAATCAATTAATACTTGCAATCAAGAGATCAAAAAGATGAAACTGTCGAAGTTGAGGAAGGACTTCAGTAGCCTGTGATCATTTACTAAGAGATAAATCATTTTAGTTTAATTGTTTAATTTTTTTTCTACTTAAATTTGCATAGGCATCACAAACACTAAGGCACGTTCTATGTTTGCTACTATTCCTTGAAAACACTTGTCACTCTGACAAAAGGAGCATGAAAATAGAGTGAGCACTGCAGAAGAATACAGAATTTCAAACAATAAGAAAGCCATAACTTTGCTGAAAAATTGGAAAATCATTTTCTACTTATAGAATGCCAAGTCTTCCAGAGTCAGCAATGAAGAGATGGCCATGAAACAGATCATATCGGCTAAGGTTAACATTCAAACCCACAGAAGGTCCCCTCTCAGCTATAAGTTCGAACAAAAATGCAAAATATGCATTTAACTCCTGATCAAGCTCAAATTGGTCAAGTATGGAAGCATTGGTACTTTCATTGCTGATGAAAGACAAAAATACTTGACATTTGTTACCAGTTCATAAATCGATAACCATAAGGAGTACTTGGGGAATACTTGACATTTGGTGCTCGGCATCGCAGAGCACGGAGATCTCAAAGGCCTTCTTCAAAAGGCCTCTCCGGTGCTTGGAAAAGGTCACCTGCTGGCTGGCCAGGTTCTCTATCCTCCTCATCTGCGTCTTCCCCCTCACCATGTCGACCGATTAGTCGATAACACACCTGGAGGCAATGCCAAATCCTACCGCGAGCAGCAAAATCAATGAGCAAGGAGCTCCAATCAGTCCTGGCCACGCGAGGATCGATAAGGAGGGATCAAATCGGAAGAAGGAGATGAGGAATCGAGGTTACCGGATATGGGATCAAGAAAGAGTGGAGGAGGCCGACTTCTAGCGACCCGGCGACGACTCCAAGCCACACAGGCAGCCTCTTCTCACCCAAAGGAAGGGCAAGAGGAAGATGAGGCTGAGAGAGATGGTCGGACGGCTAGCGGCGAGGAGGAAAGTGGTGGCGGTGTTGAGACGGTATACGATGGACGACGCGATATAGGTTTAGGTTTGGAAGGAAGAGTGAAGTGTAGCAAATTTCGGCTAAGTATTGGTGGGAAAATTAAATTACTTTATTTTATCATAGACACCGGGTTTTAAAAATCGCTGTTAAAATCGGTGCCTATTAATGAAAAAAAAAGGCGCTCATAGACATCAGCTTAAAAACTGATGTCTATGAGTGAAAATCTGCTCTTATAAACACCGGTTTTTGGAAAAAAATGGTGTAAAATACTCAAAGACATCAGTTTTTGCTTAAAATCGTTGTTGTTCCACCGATGTCTATAAGGGTTTTTCTTGTAGTTGCTCCTTTTTTCTACCCGCTAGGGATCCTCCTTCCTTGCAAGTCTTCCTCTATCACAAGGATGATTGAATCTAAAATAGTAGCACATGTTAGAGTCAGGCCTACTCCTTAGACATGGCCCCTTCGATTCACAAGTTAATAATTGATCGGATAAGATAAGGAGAGAAAATAGTAAATGAAGGACTTGAAGAAGAAGGAGTTGCCTCTATAGGTTAGAAGAAGAAGATCCTTGTACCTAGGATTTACCGTCTGAGGTATTTATATAGCTGTCAGAAAAGGAATTTTCACGTCCTCCCTCGTTGCATCTTTCCACTTCTTTCTCGCCTAAGTCAGTGAAGACGTAGCCCCAAAGGTTCGTTATCATACGTCCAATTTGTGACCGCCATGTAAGATGAATGGGGCTTTTGAGGAAACTATTTTAGACAAACAATGTTCATCTACCATTCACTAGTTGGCACGTATTCTGAAGAAGGAATCAAGGGAACCATTTCTTAGCTCTCTTCAACTATCATCACGTGTTAAGAGTCAAAAGTCTGATGATGAAGTACTTGCTTAGGCATATTGCTCTATGGACCCCAGTGTTATTGCCCTGACTTTAGCTTGGCCAATCCAATAATATTGATCGATGATCCTTCTTAAGGTTTCTCTACGGAGCACAAAGTTATTGCTCGGCAAACCTTTGTAAGGTTACTTTGTGAAATGCAAAATTATTGCTCAATGCATCTCTTGTGAAGTTGCTCTACTGACTCTAAGTAATATTGCTCTTCCAACTTTAAGGTTATTATTCAGTTGTACTTCATAATATTGCTCTGTGAACTCTAGGTGATATTGCCCAACAATCCTTCATAATATTTCTCAGCTTGACAGTCCTTCATAATATTGCTCTGCTAACTCTAAATGATATTGCCCAGCTATATCATCCATCCTTCAAGAAGGAGATTTAACTATATTGCTCAAGAGAATCCCTTACACCCTTTGGGATAAATTTAGTTATCATTAGATGCCCCTCCTTTAAGTCAGACTAAAGAGCAAGGTTGAATGAAGTTTGATTGAGTGTATGAGAAAAAAAGAAAAATCCAGTTATCATCATATGCCCCTCCTTTAAGTTAGACTGAAGAGCAAAGTCAAATGATGTTTGATTGAGTTTACAAAGAATATCATTTCTATGATTAACATCCTATTTTGTCATATTATAGCCAATATTAATCCATATACCCTGTTTGAAAGGTATCTTACACAAGACATCTTTGCTTGTAGTATAAGTAATCTGAATCCTTCCATGATCTTAGAGATTCATGTATTGTCTAACTAAACCCAGCCAATGAAGTTATGCGCTTTATGAGTTAAAGATGAATATAAATAGGCCAATAAGTTTTATAGAAGTTTTATGGAATAAATATTATTCAAATGTAAAAGAATATGAAAATGCATAACTGAAAAAAAGATCCATAAGATAAGAACATAACCAGGATGCAACTTATGAGATGTGCACACAATGCTATTTAAAAATGGTAAAATTAATGCCTAGAGGAAGTAAAAATATATTGACATATTGCCCATTATTAGTGGCTCTGAAGCACTAGCTACCTGACACTTAGATCATTATAATGATGCTCATAAGCAATAACCTTAATGGCTAGAGGTAGTGAGAATATATTTGGAGTATTGGTCATTATTAGTGGTTCAAAAGTACTAGTTACCAAGCACTTAGGTTGTATAATGATGCTAAAAGGTAGTAACCTTGATGCCTAGAGGTAGTGATATATATTTGACTCATTGACCATTATTAGTGGTTAGGAAGCACTAGTTATATGGCACATAGGCCATTATATTGATGCTCAGAAATAATGAATGATATTGAGCTACAATAACAAACAATAACAACCAAACCTTATCCCACTAGTTGGAGTCTGTTATATGTATCCTTTTACACCATTGAGCTATATCTCTTACTATATCATCATCTACACTTAAATAAATTTTATCTTATTTTATTGTTACTAACGAAGTCTTTTTTAGTTTTCCTCTTCCTTCTTTGATATATGTATTTATCATAGTTTTGCATTTTCTTACTAGAACATTTATTGGTCATCTAAGTACATGCATGTACCATCTCAACGTATCTCTCAGAGTTTTTCCTTAATAGATACAACTCTGACTTTCTCTCTAATTCTCTCATTTCTTATTTTGCCATCCTCGTATGTCCATACATCCACCTTAACATCCTCATCTCTGCAACTCTGATCTTCTACTCATGTACTCAAGTTATAACCTAACATTCAACTCCAAATAACATAGCAAGTCTAATTACGACTTCGTAGAAGTTTCCTTTAAGTTTTAGAAGTACTTTACGGTCATATCAAACCCTCGATGCTCTCCTCCATTTTAATTATCCTACTTATATTCTATGTAAGATTTCTCTTTTGATTCCTCCATTTTATAAAAATGATCCTAAATATTTAAAACTCTTAGTTTCGGGCAACTCATCATCTCCTATCAATTATCTCATTACATCTAATATTGCTAAACTTAAATTTTATAATTTCCATCTTTATTCTACTAAGCCTAAAACCTTTTTCTCTAGTATTTTTTGTCAATATTCTAGTTTATCATTTACTCCTTCACATGTTTCATCTATCAAAATAATATCATATATAAATAACATGCAGTACGATACTGTATCTTGAGTATGTGTAGTGAGTTCATCCATAAGTAGTGTAGAAAGATAGGGACTTAGATATGGTCCTTAATCTAACCCTATTTTTATTAGAAATACTTCAGTTACTCTGCCTGAAGTATTTACTCTAGTCATTATATCCGTGTACATATCCTTAATTATTTTAATATATATTACCCTAACACCTCTCTTTTCTAGAATTATTCATATAATTTCTCTTGGAACTCTATTATAAATTTTTTCTAAGTAAATGAATTCCATGTGTATATCTTATTTTTGCTCCTAATATTTTTAATTAGTTGTTTAAGAAGATGTATAACTTCAATTGTCAACCTTCCAGGCATAAACCTAAATTAATTTTCAATCACCGTGGTCTCCTTCCTTAATCTTTTTTCTTTTACTTTTTCCCAAAGTTTTATGGTATGACTCATTAGTTTAATACCCCTATAGTTTGCATAATTTTATGCGTCGCCCTTATTCTTATATAAGGGAACTAGATTACTTATCCTTCATTGATCAGATATTTATTTTTTATTTTTTAATATCATGTTAAATAATTTTATAAGTCATTCAATACCTAATTTCTCTAGACACTTCCATACCTCTATCAGAATATCATCTGGTTCAATGACTTTTCCATTATGCATCCCATTTAAAACTTGTTCTACTTTTAAAATTTAAATTATACGATAACAATTTAAATTTCTATACTCATTTGACCTACTTAAATTGCCTAAGTTAAGTTGGTCACCTAAATATTCATTAAAAAAGTTGATAAAAATACCTCTTCTATCGCTTTTTTATTTTTTCATCATATCCTATTATATTCATCTTTAATATATTTTATTTGGATAACATCTCTTGTCTTCCTTTCTCTCACTTTAGTTATTTTATAGATGTCTCTTTCCCCTTCTTTTGCATCCAATTTTTGATATATCATTCAAAAGTTTCATTCTTTACTTCATTCACTACTTTCTTAGTATTTTTCTTGGTTATTGTATATTTTTTTAAGTTTTTTCAATTCTTATAAATATATAATTTCTTATAAGCTGCTCATTTTTCCTTTACTTTCTCTTGTACTTTCTTATTCCACCACCAAAATTTCTTACTTAGTAGTGCATATTCCTTTGACTCACCGAGTATACTCTTAGTTACTATTTTCACCTTTGATACCATCTTATCTTATGTCATATTAGAGTCACCATATATTTCATCTAACACTTGTACTCCTACATTCTCCTTAAATATATTTTACTTCCCATCCTTTAACTTCCACCACTTAATTCTAGAAGTTGTATATTTTTTTCTATTGATACTATGCTTGAGGCGCATATCCAACACTACTAACCTATGAATAGTTAAATTTTCTCTAGAAATGACCTTGCAATCTTTATAAATCTTTCTATCTTTCTTTATAACCATGAGAAAGTTAATTTACGATTTATTATTCTCACTTTTGAATATGACTAAGTATTCTTCTCTTTTCTTAAAAAATATATTAGCTAATATAAGGTCATATGATATTACAAAATCTACTATAGTTTTCCCTTCTTCATTTCTCATTCCAAACCCATAACCCCCATGTACCCTCTCATATTCCTTATTTTAAACTCCAACATACATATTTAGATCACGTCCTATTATAATTATTTCATTTGGTGAAATATTTTATAATGCTTCATCTAAGTCATCCCAAAATTTTGATTTGGTAGTTTCATCTAATCCTACTTGTAATGCATATACGTTAATTATGTTCATAGTTTTTATTGCCACTATTATCTTAAGGGCTATAATTCTATCCCTTTTTCTAATTGCTCCTACAACTTCATCCTTTAATGAACTATCTATGATAATACCCACTCTATTTCTTATTTTACTCTTTCTTATGTACCGTAACTTAAAACTCATATTTTCTATCATTGTTACATTCTCACCTACCCATGTTATCTCTTGTACATATAAAATACTATTTTTTTTCTCCTAATCATTTTACCTATTACCTCCATTGATTTATCAGTGAGGGTTCCTATGCTCCATATTTCGAATCTTAGACTATTAGTTTTCTTATCATATTTGTTCTTATTCAACCATACTGTAACGCCCCGCCCCTCCTGCTAAGGCGACGGGGGTTACTTACACATACCTATGAATACTTGCTACAGCGGAAGTCTTATTTATAAAAAAAATTAGAAACTTTTCTTTTCTTTGAAACCAACATTGCTAATCACCTGGACATATAAAATCACATAGCATACTTAACATGATTTGTAAGTCATAATGCCCAAACACAAAATTAAATGTCATGGAGTCATAAAGCAGTAACATAACTAGGCATAGTTCTTATTAAACAAAAACAGGTCTTTCTCCTTTAGCCAAGGCACTACCACACACATCCTTCCGGATAGTTGCATACTACCCTGACCTCTCCTAACTTCTGGCTTCCAGTTGGTTTTGTATCAACTATGTGTGCTAGAAATCCAATACATCCTTTGTCCAACATACTCTGTTCCTCTATAGCTGATAAGAATCTTTCAGGTTCCTTCCCAGATTCCCCAATAAATTCAAACATTGGCTCAGCTTCCGATCGGAAGACTACTTTCCTGTTACGGCACTCGATTGTGGCGCCGTACTTGCCCAGGAAATCCATGCCCAGTATAATGTCATAATCCCGCATGTCAAGTACTATCAGATTGCAGTAGAGTTCTCTATCTGCGATTCTGATAGGTACGACCCACAGCATATGATCCGATGGCATAACTTCCCCGGATGGTAGGGTGGTTAAGAACATACCATTTAGTGTTTGAGATGGTAGGTCTAATTTCTTTGTAAATGGTGTTAAGACGAACGAGTGTGTCGCCCCAGTATCAAATAATACTAAAGCATGCTGATTAAAAATAGGCAGCTGACCTGTAACGATAGTGGAGGCGTTCGCCACATCTTCACTAGTAATCGCGAAAACCCTGGCATTCGTCGTCACTGGCGGGGCTTCCAATCTCCCTTCTATAGCAGTTCGCATCTGGTGTAGCTGTGAAGGGGCACTTTTGTTCTGATTATTCTGCTGGTTTTTCCTCTGTAGTCTGCGGTCTATTAACTTCGCCGGCCACATTCAGTGCTATCTCGGGTCGAAGCATCTTCAGCATCAGTCTGACCCTTTCTCTTTCTGTACGCACTAATTCGGGACAAAGGCGTGCTAGACGATTGAAGCGCTTTACTGCTTCATTCACTGATAAGTCACCTTGCTGGAACTCGATGAACTCGTCGTAATGCCGGTTCGTCACTTGCATATGGAAGAACTCTTCGAAGAACTCTGTCTCAAAGTCTGTCCAATTCATTAGATTAATCTGTCTTTTTTGCTTTCACTCTTTCCCACCACATTCTCGCGTCTCCGGAAAAACAGAAAGATACGCACTTGATCTTCTTCGTTTCGGGCCAATCTAGTAGTTCCACTATGCTTTCTACTGTCTTGAACCAGACCTGGGCATCCCATGGCTCGAAAGTACCCGAGAAGTTTTCCGGTTTCAGCCTCAGCCACTGTATCAAATAGGTTTCCTGTCGAGCCACTAGGGCAGGGGCAATCGGTGGTACTGGTGCAACTATTGGCACGACGGGTACCGCATTCTGATTTACTGGCGGGGTAGTAGGAATTCCTTGTTGGCCCATTAGCGTAGTGATCAGCTGTTGTTGCTCCGTGATCTGACGCTGGAGATCAGTAACTACCTGGGTCAGGTCTGGTGGAGTCGGTGTCTCGTCTGCTCGGGTAGTACGTCTCCTAGCCATGCTTATCTTCATTAAATAACGATAAATTATCGTTATTCCTAATCGGTTGCAAAAAGGTTAGTATCATTCCTATCCTACCATCATGCATACCTAAACTAAATAACGAACATAAATAAACATGCATAATATTAAAGCATCATAAAACAAACAACAACAATTTAAATTAAGCACATAGATTCTTACTTGGAGCGGCAGGATGGAGGCTTGACATGTGTGTAGTGAATTGGCTAAACTTGGCTCTAATACCATACTATAACGCTCCGCCCCTCCTGCTAAGGCGACGGGGGTTACTTACACATACCTATGAATACTTACTTGCTACAGCGGAAGTCTTATTTATAAAAAAAATTATAAACTTTTCTTTTCTTTGAAACCAACATGACTAATCACCTGGACATATAAAATCACATAGCATACTTAACATGATTTGTAAGTCATAATGCCCAAACACAAAATTAAATGTCATGGAGTCATAAAGTAGTAACATAACTAGGCATAGTTCTTATTAAACAAAAGCAAGTCTTTCTCCTTTAGCCAAGGCACTACCACACACATCCTTCTAGCCCCTCCTGCTGCTCCCCTAGTTCATCCATTCCTTGCCTTTATCTGTGGTACAAGAAAGTAAGCTGTGAGCACTCATGGCTCAGTAAGTTCCTTTCCTACTCACAAACACCGTATAACATATTAAAATCACAAGACATAACACATGGAGGAAATTCATTATATCATGCAGCATATCATGGCATATCATAACGTAAGAATAAGGTATGATGGCATAACATAACATAATCATCAACTGCACCCTGACATATCATAACGTCATCATAAATATCATGGCATAATCATAAGGTATATGCAAGGTGAATTCATAAACATGTATCATAAAAAAAACATATGCAATATGTCCTTTGAAAACTTATAATATACATACTTAAACATAATCTCAACATGATTGGGGCCCCGGCTTGTACCACATACATAAATACGCGCGTCCTATGTAGGTCCAAGGTAGCAAGTCTTGAACCCTACAAGGCATACATACTAGGCCCGTTTCTTAGTCCATCAACCTAGGGGCACTTAGGAGCCCATCCCTAACGAGGCCCGTTTCTTAGTCCATCGACCCCGGGGCGCTTATGGAGCCCACCCTTGGTGCAAGCTGTACATAAAGTAAAATAGCATGTTTATACATATCATGGTTCTTATCTTTTCTTGTACATCGTATCACTTATCATATCATACGATATAGACTTTTGGGCACACAACTCATCATGATGGTATGTAAAGATTTGGCACACAGCACATCATATATTTCATGCATAAATAGTCACACATCACATCATATATTTCATGCATAAATTTGCACATAGCTTCATCATAAATACACACCATAGCATAAGGGTTTCCATCATGTATAGATCATAAGTGTGCATAATTAAACATAGAAGCATGGAAATCTCAAAATCATGGCATATAAGATACATGGAAAACATGATTCGATCTCTAACCCTAATGTCTCTTAGTGGCCGAACCATATAGGTTGAGTTTATGGTAAAACTTCATCCCAACATGTGAACCCTAAGCAAGCATCACTTCTTATACCATAAGAACTATCATGAGCAAGTTTAGGCAGAGTTCTAGGTTACTTAAACTTACAACCTATCATGGATGAACCTTATCAAGCATGCATTGGGTTAAAGACTATCATTCAAGTTTGTGAACCCTAAACAACTTTCATAGCAAACATTTCAAGGAATAATATGAGCATGGTTGAGTTAGGTTATAAGTTTCCTAAGTCCTTCATCATGTATTGGCCGAAACTTGTAGGGTTTAAAATTAGGGTTCAAGTGCCCTAAAAACATGAGCACCTTAAACAACTTTCATAGCAAATATATCAAGGAATAACATGAGCATAGTTGAGTTAGGTTTTAAGTTTCCTAAACCCTAGATCTTGATGTGGCCGAAACTTGTAGGGTTTAAAATTAGGGTTCAAGTGCCCTAAAAACATGAGAACCTTAAACAACTTTCATAGTAAATATATCAAGGAATAACATGAGCATAGTTGAGTTAGGTTTTAAGTTTCCAAAACCCTAGATCTTGATGTGGCCGAAACTTGTAGGGTTTAAAATTAGGGTTCAAGTGCCCTAAAAACATGAGAACCTTAAACAACTTTTATAGTAAATATATCAAGGAATAAAATGAGCATAGTTGAGTTGGGTTCTAAGTTTCCTAAGCCCTAGATCTTGATGTGGCCGAAACTTGTAGGGCTTCATATTAGGGTTCAAGTGCCCTAAAAACATGAGAACCTTAAACAACTTTCTTAACAAACATTTCAATGAATAACATGAGCATGATTGAGTTGGGTTCTAAGTTTCCTAAGTCCTAAATCATGAAGTGGCCGAAGGTTATATAGCATGAATTTAAATTTTCATACAACAATTAACATAAGCACATTAGATTAACTACACAATCATTTCATCAAGGAGATCATGAGCATCTTAGATTTGCATTAAATTCTTCTAGGTTTTTTTTTAAGAACAAAACATCCAAACATAGCCGAACCTTCATGGACATAAGATAGAGTTCAACTTAACATATAATCATGAGCATATCGTAATAGTTTCATATCTTATCTTAAGGAGATCTTGGCATACTTAGTTTAAAATTAAAGCTCCCCTAGGCCCTTAGTTCTACCATGGCCGAATACTCATAAATCTAAGTTCTACCAAACATTTCAACATAGATAACTCCTTACTATAATATACATGCTACAAGAGAAATATCAAGCATATAAATGTTTAGATCCTTTCTTTCTCTAGGTCTTTCCTTTGGTCTTATCTTGGATAGAATTTCTTCACGATGTTTTTCTTAGCTTTTTATGTGACCGAATCCTACATAGAAAAATAAGAGCTATTGTACCATAGGTGAGGGGAACTTACATCCTTTCGCTTGTGGTTTTCCTTAGAGAGAAGAGTGTTCTAGTGATAAGGAAGGTGGAACCTTCTTCTTCTTGTACCTCCTCTTGTTTCCTTTGCTTGAAAGGGCTAGAACATGAAGTTTCCTTCTCGGAAATTAGCTTTCTTGGAGAAGAACTTAACTTAGAAATTGGTATGAGGAGAGGAAAGGGTTTCTTGGTTCGGTGAGAATGGAGAAGGAAGAAGGAGGAAGAAGAAAATGAATTAAATCCCTTTGTTTTTCTTCTCTAATCCTATTTATCCCTTTGCCAATGAGACATGTCCCCATTCTTTCCCCCAACTCCTCTTTTCCCTCACTCCATTAATTCCCACGAAAATAGAGGGAGGGAGGGGAGGTAGAAAATCCCTCTTTTGCTTCCTCCCTTTTCTTAACCAAGAGGGAAAAGGAAGGTAAGCAACTTGGTTTTTTCTTGTTCTTTTTGCTTTGTTTTCTTTTCTCCTTTAACTAAATTTTTCATTCCTTTCTATCCAATTATTTCTTGTCACGCCCCAGAGGAGTCTCTGTCCGAAGAAATTTCGGCAGCATCTCCCCTGTACGGCGGACAATATGAAACTTCCTACATATCACATATACATCAGCCATAGGCGGCTGGAATGATAACAAAAATAAAAACAAACACCACGCAGTTTATAAAGATATTCAGCCTCTGGCTGTCACAACCACGCAGTTAATAGTAGTAATCAATAACAATAGGACTCTGACTCGAAATCCACCCTACTCCACTACACTCGTAAAGCTCAAATCCAACGAACTTACCTCTTCTGCCGTCCAGGCAGGTACGTAGTAAAATAGAATCCAAAAATCACATCAAGAGTTCATCAAACAAAAATAATCCATACACATTCCATAAATAAAGATCCAAAACCAGAATAAGACAACGTTCTATATGGAAAAAGCCAAAATATCAATAAGACTCAAACCAGCAGAGAACTGGCTCTACGTGCTGATGGGGGGGGCCAGCGACTGGAACTGCTCCGGACAGCCTCAACCTGAAAATATCAACAATGGAGGCGGGGTGAGTCCAACACTCAGCAGGTACAACTGATATGCATAATAAAACAAACAACAGACAACACTAATCATGCGTACAGTCTCCTGAATACGAGAAGGAATAAATGCAACTGAAATGAAATCAGGAGATAACTGTACTAATCGGAATCAAGGTACAAAGGTAATAGGTCGTCAGACCGAAGAAATCATAATCCTGTATGCATGTCAATCAAATGCATCCATACAAATGCAGCATATAAGTGCAGCAATCACAACAATAAAATGCAATAAATGCATATGGTGACCGTGCACTCGGACATCACTTCTCCTGACAGTGACTGAGTGGACGGAATGCTGTCGGAGTACTCCTGTCCTCTGGCCCCAAATCATAAATGGGGGAGCTCAATGCTCTCATCTCTCGGTACACAACGACGGGGAGGATATCTCTGCCGGCTACCACGCTGAGTCTCCTGACCAACGGAGCCAAACAGAGTCCACCATCTGCCGGCTACCACGCTGCTACACTAAATGCCAACGGAGCCAAACAGAGCGGAACTGTCTGCCGGCTACCACGCTGAGTCCTCAGACCAACGGAGCCAAACAGCAGAACCGCCACACTCCAGCCAGATATACAACTAATCCATGGGTGGTGTGTGCAGTACATGTAACTGACGATGGGCTCAACCATTGTAGAGCCGACAATCGTACAGCATGCAATCATGATGCATGACACTAAAACATGGCATGGTCCATATAAATAAATACAAGTGTGTACCACTGAAAGATGTGTCAAATAAATGGTACACAACCAAATAGGGCATCAAACAAACCCTAAGTCTAGAACATAGCATATCATGTGGTTGGGTCACTACTCAAACATATATGATCATATAGATAATATGCAGAGCAGAATAAATAAACAAACAACATGCTATAATCATGTAGTGACCAACCGAAACAAAGAGTAACACAATTATTGTTATTTGTTAAACAATTTATCATGCATATCAAAGACATAAGTCAAAGTACCCGCCTCCGAAAATAGAAAGGTCCGATCTGACTCCGAGATACTCATCTCGCGTCAAAGTCCTGTGTCACATATAAATAAATATATTTTATTTAGCTACAATTTACATAAATAGCTAAACAAAATTCCTAAAACTATTTAGGGCAAAACCCTAAACCAAAAACACATAAACATAAACCTAATTTTATTACACATGTACAACTAATTACGAAATCCATTTTCTACACCTCACCTCAATTCACTGCCTCTTGTTGATCAACAACAAGGATCGTGGCTGCAGGACACAGGATGGCTGCTGGACTAAAAATACTCCACAACAAGACCCCCTGCTGGAAACTTCACTGTCAGAATTCAATGAGAGGAGATTCACTGATTAACCAGACAACCAATCATCTAAAATTAGTGAATCGTTGAACTCCAAAGAAGGAATACCACTCACTGCTTCCTCTCTAATCTCGTGATCTTGATCCACATCAAGAGGATCAAGAACAGAGTGAAGACTACTGCCAAACAAACCTAACTCCAACAACTTACCTCCAAGATCGACTAGGGCACACAACTGGAGGTTTGGGCAGAGACAGCGGCGTTGAGGTGTGAAACCGATGAAGAAGTCGGAGATTAGGGCACGGTTTCTGATTAGAAGAGATGGTGCTTGGTCGGGGTGCTCTGCCGTGCGGAGAAAACCGAAGAAGAGAAGGAACCGCGGGTCAGCCAGGGCTAGGGCAGGCGGTCGGGCGGCGGTGATTTGCGGCGACGGCGCTGGGAACTCCACGGCAAGGCTAGGGCAGAGGATGGATCGCCGGCAATGGCTTGCGCTCGCCGGCGCTTGGGCAGGGCCGGAGGAGAAGAGAAGAGACTCGGGAGAGGAGGAAGAAGGACTCGTGCGGCGCCGGTTAGGGCACAGAAACACACAGAGGAGAATGGCACGCGGCTTCGGCGGGGAAAGAAAAAAAAAACAAATAAAGAATTTAAAAGAAAAAGGAAATGAAATTATAAACATTTCCTCGCTTAAATGGATCGCTTAAACAGGCTTTTCCCTGGCCCCATTTTCATCCCCGTTAACTCGTTCGTACGAGCTCCGAAAAATTCCCGAAAAATCTCCAAAAATTCCGGAAAATTCCCTTATTAATAATCGTCATTTTTCTGGTATTTTACATCTCCCCCACTAATAAAAAATTTGGTCCCCAAATTTCAGTATCTACCATCAGCAAGTACTAATAACAGATAATAATAATAAATGCTGAACGGTAAATAAACTCACATACCTCAAGTGAAAAGATGGGGATATCGAGCTCGGATCGTATCCTCGAGCTCCCAAGTAGCCTCCTCGTCCGAATGATACTGCCATCCGACTTTAACCAGCCGGATAGTCTTGTTCCGCAACTGACGCTCTTTCCGGTCGAGAATCCGTACCGGAACCTCCTCATATGTAATGTCAGGCTGAACTGGAACTGGAATATCTGTCAGCACATGCGTCGGGTCAGGTACGTATCTCCTCAGCATAGATACGTGAAATACATCGTGGACGCCTGACAAAGACGGCGATAGTGCCAACCGGTAAGCTACCGCTCTAATCCTTTCCGAGATGTGGAAAAGTCCAATATATCGCGGAGCTAGCTTACCTTTGAGGCCAATCTCTTCACCCCTTTCGTGAGTGAAACTCGCAAAAATACATGGTCGTAAATGGAGAACTCTAAGAGTCTCCGACTCTGGTCAGTATAACACTTCCAGCAGTCTTATGCCTCTGTCATCCTCTGTCCGATAGTAAGGACCACTCTGCCTCGCTGAGCTCTATGAGGTCCCAACAACTGGCCTCTCGGATTCTCATCCTAATCGACGACTGAGCAATTATGGTAACGAGACTACCCTGCTCGGTCTGTCCCTGCTCCTCAAGGTCTAAGTCAGAGAAATCCTGAATCAAATCTGTGACCACAACTCGGTGGCAAGCTAAATTCCCTCTGGACCTCTAGCTAAGTCCATCGGCAACCACATTAGCTTTTCCCAGGTGATAGCTAATGGTACAATCATAATCCTTCAGGAACTCCATCTATCTCCTCGGTCGAAGATTAAGTTCCTTTTGAGTGAACAGATATTTGAGACTCCGATGGTCAGTGAGAATCTCAATGTAATATCATACAGGTACTGCCGCCAAATCTTCAGGCAAAAATAATAGCAGTCAACTCCAGATCATGAACTGAGTATTTTCGTCTCAGGCTCCCCCAACTATCAAGAAGCATATAAGAATACTCAACCGTGCTGCATCAGAACAGCACCCATACCCTGTAGAAACGCGTCGGTGTAGAGGACAAATCCGTCCTCTCCAGAAAGTAAAAACCAAAAAATCGAAGCCGACACTAGTCTTCGCTTCAGCTCCTAGAAGCTGATCTTGAAATCCTCAGTCTAAATAAACTTCACGCCTTTCATGGTCAGGCGTGTAAGTGACATAGCAATCCGTGAGAAACCCTCAACGTATCTCCGGAAATATCGGCCAAACAAAGGAGGTTACAAGCCTCTTCTATTGACTCCGTCTACTCCCGACGGTAACAATCTCGATCTCATGTGGAACCACGGTATACTTCTATTGGTGACCGTGTGGCTCAAACATCTCACATAAAACAATCCAAACCAGCACTACTGATAATCACATATAGATGTTCTCGTCGAATCATCTCTAGATCTATGCAAAGGTAGTGTACGTGACTCACCTCGGATCCGTAATAGATCACAACATCGTCCACAAAGATAATGGAAACCTATCCAAACATCCTCGACATACCAGGATCATCGAGTCCCTGAAAACATCTAAGGCACTGTAAGCCTCTATGGCAAAAACTGAGACACATAATGTACGTATCACATACATTCCTATCCATAGGATCTCCAATAATAAATCGAAAAAATCTGATCATCAATAACATAAATCACCAAAGAATAAATCCTCCAGAGTGAGAGCAACGCTCCATCACAGGAAACACCACATATGTGGGAGCAACGCTCTACCACAAGAAATCCTCAACATGTGGGAGCAACACTCCACTACAAATAATCTGAAATATGTATCGCAATAAATATAGGAGCAATGCTCCGCTACCAGCAATCCGTGATATGTGGGAGCAATGCTCCACCACAAAACAATATCCAAGTACCCCAAGGCACCTAACTATCCAGCTAGAGACTGTACAAGATCTCTCTACCACAATTCGCTGTGGTTAGCCTAGGATATAACAACCTAGTAACTAATCAAATCCATCATCAACTCTATCAGCATCCTAGTGGGTCATCCACTGATAGGAAAATTAGTTGATGAGTTAATTCAACAAATGACATAATGCAGTCACTCCACATTCTGCATTCAATATAAGTAGAATCATCCTACTGCTACCAATGTATACACCTAGCACACATGCTCACACAACATATGTATGATCAACAAAATCCTCCAATTATTATACACCAAACATACTCACAACTCAGGTATAATCAGTATGATACCTCCAACAATACATACCGAACACGTGTGCAAAATCAATGTAGGTAAAATCAACAATACACCTCAAACAACGCTCATATGACATATCTTCACCTATGCCAAGAGTATAACCAACATATACTTCCAATAAAGCATACTAAACTCAGGTGCACTCACAAATCAAACATAATCAAAAAGTTACCTCAGATACCACACCAAACACATATGTACATATCACAACTCAGATTAAATCGACAAAATGCTTCCATCAAAACACCACCGATGTACTTATACTACATCTCGGATTTAATCAACAAGCTATCCTCAATAATACCTCCAGATACATACACCGAACTACATATCTATGATCCACCAGGAACCTTCAAACCATATCAGAACATGGATATATATACTACTTGCAAATGGACAGTCTACCATAGGACTCCTACAACACATAACAATCATAATATACATGCAACATAGACATGCAAAATCAGCATACCAGCTCAACCAAAGAGACCAACCTTATGCTACCAATACTCATGGGTTACAGGTATATCTAAACAAAATTCATGCATATGTATCAAGCATGAATACATCAATCAAAAGCAACCCAAAATAAAGCAGTCTAATCATCCAGTAACAACCCTACTCTAGGTTCAAAGGAACTGGTATCGGACAAGAAAGATATACACACCGTGGTATAACATTGTCAGTCAATGTCATACACTACCAAGACTATATCTAATGGGAAAAATTTTATCATCATAAATCCAAATGTACTCTCCCAGTAAACACTAGTAACGATTGTATCCCATAAGTGTTAAGCAATTAACTCTACACTTCCTTACACCAGCGGGGTCACATATCCCAATGCACCCTCTAAGTTATCCCACCAGGTATATACAATCCATGGTCAAAGTCTTCATGAAATAGGGTACATCGATCCTTTATCACCTATCCAAGCCGACAATGATATATGGCTAAATCAGTCATTTCCACGTCAGTACAAAACAAGTACTCAAAGGTGCTCTAGATACATAACTAAACACAAATAACCTAAAGGTTCGAACCTCTAAAAATAGAGTATGGCAATCCTCTACTGATCAATCAACAAAATTAAATCATTCATTTACTAACTAATCAAGAATACCTTAATCCTCCACAAGCAACTAAGGTATATCCAACCACATAATATCATATGTATAAATATGTACGACCCAAAAGAAAAAGTCAAAATTTAAGAACATCAAGATACTCTCATTTTCATCCTCAAAAACATCAGCCCACATAATATCAGATGAATAAGTCTCTACTCCACATGAGGGCAAGTTAGCATTCAAAACATCAAATCATTATTTATCCACAGTCCAATATCAGAGGAAGCATATATCAAATTTTTTTTTTATCATCCTGCTAACTATCCATAACCAACCAGATTTATTAAAATCTCATAAGCACATTCAACCGTAAACTCTCCAGCACCAAATTTATAATCTGATCACCAACCATAATCATCAAACCTGTGAATATCAACATGACACTCACTATGTCACCATCAACGACAACCCAATATAAATCATCAAAATAGTCATCTACTAATAGATCATCAAAACCAATATCTAATAATAGATCATCAGACGACCACATAACATTTACTCCAATAAATCATTAGAAATCAACATATCACAATATCTGATCTCACAATATCCCTCAACCTCAAACCATTCTCAACAATGATCAAACATGGTAACTCCCCTAATGAACAATTTCCATCGTACCTGGTATCCTAATATCCAAAAGATATGAGTATAAAACTCTCCTGGCTAAGTCAACAGGAATATGTAGGTATCATCCACTATCCAACTAACAATAGCAGAGGCTGGTATGTGCCTCCATCTCCTACGAGTAGTAACAGAAGCTAACACTATTGATGGTATGATAAGAAAAATCACCAGAGATTATAATCCTTTATCTCTATTAAGGTCAACCATGCTCAATGGCTAATCCATCACATGTAATATGTGCTACTACAACCAAACAGGTACTACATAAAGAATGCTAATACCTATCATAAACTATAAAATTAAACATCATACCTATATGCCGTCTGGAGATGTTCCATCGCTGTCCAGTCCCCAAAATGACCTCGGAATTCCGTATGAGAAAAACAAACACCGGAAATCCATATAAATCCAAAACGGAAGTCCATAACATAATCGAAACGGACAAATCCGTGCAACCGAAAATAACGGCCCACACCAATATGTCTCGCAACTAGGGCTAGTATAAAAATATCCAAAATACCAAAAGCAGGTATCACACCCTGCTCTGATACCAATAAATTGGTATCAGATAAATCTCGAAAATCTAACACACGGAAATCAAACAAATATCGCCAAACTTTGGCGCTCTGATACCATATCAATTGGTATCAGGTTATATCAACTATCCGAAACACGAAAACAAAGATCGTAAAACTTAAGCTCTCAAAAATCCAGAACACATAGCAAGTATCGTATACCTGCTCTGATACCACTAAATTGTCATGCCCCAGAGGAGTCTCTGTCCGAAGAAATTTCGGCAGCATCTCCCCTGTACGGCGGACAATATGAAACTTCCTACATATCACATATACATCAGCCACAGGCGGCTGGAATGATAACAAAAATAAAAACAAACACCACGCAGTTTATAAAGATATTCAGCCTCTGGCTGTCACAACCACGCAGTTAATAGTAGTAATCAATAACAATAGGACTCTGACTCGAAATCCACCCTACTCCACTACACTCGTAAAGCTCAAATCCAACGAACTTACCTCTTCTGCCGTCCAGGCAGGTACGTAGTAGAATAGAATCCAAAAATCACATCAAGAGTTCATCAAACAAAAATAATCCATACACATTCCATAAATAAAGATCCAAAACCAGAATAAGACAACGTTCTATATGGAAAAAGCCAAAATATCAATAAGACTCAAACCAGCAGAGAACTGGCTCTACGTGCTGATGGGGGGCCAGCGACTGGAACTGCTCCGGACAGCCTCAACCTGAAAATAATCAACAATGGAGGCGGGGTGAGTCCAACACTCAGCAGGTACAACTGATATGCATAATAAAACAAATAACAGACAACACTAATCATGCGTACAGTCTCCTGAATACGAGAAGGAATAAATGCAACTGAAATGAAATCAGGAGATAACTGTACTAACCGGAATCAAGGTACAAAGGTAATAGGTCGTCAGACCGAAGAAATCATAATCCTGTATGCATGTCAATCAAATGCATCCATACAAATGCAGCATATAAGTGCAGCAATCATAACAATAAAATGCAATAAATGCATATGGTGACCGTGCACTCGGACATCACTGCTCCTGACAGTGACTGAGTGGACGGAATGCTGTCGGAGTACTCCTGTCCTCTGGCCCCAAATCATAAATGGGGGAGCTCAATGCTCTCATCTCCCGGTACACAACGACGGGGAGGATATCTCTGCCGGCTACCACGCTGAGTCAACAGAGTCCACCATCTGCCGGCTACCACGCTGCTACACTAAATGCCAACGGAGCCAAACAGAGCGGAACTGTCTGCCGGCTACCACGCTGAGTCCTCAGACCAACGGAGCCAAACAGCAGAACCGCCACACTCCAGCCAGATATACAACTAATCCATGGGTGGTGTGTGTTGTACATGTAACTGACGATTGGCTCAACCATAGTAGAGCCGACAATCGTACAGCATGCAATCATGATGCATGACACTAAAACATGGCATGGTCCATATAAATAAATACAAGTGTGTACCACTGAAAGATGTGTCAAATAAATGGTACACAACCAAATAGGGCATCAAACAAACCCTAAGTCTAGAACATAGCATATCATGTGGTTGGGTCACTACTCAAACATATATGATCATATAGATAATATGCAGAGCAGAATAAATAAACAAACAACATGCTATAATCATGTAGTGACCAACCGAAACAAAGAGTAACACAATTATTGTTATTTGTTAAACAATTTATCATGCATATCAAAGACATAAGTCAAAGTACCCGCCTCCGAAAATAGAAAGGTCCGATCTGACTCCGAGATACTCGTCTCGCGTCAAAGTCCTGGGTCACATATAAATAAATATATTTTATTTAGCTACAATTTACATAAATAGTTAAACAAAATTCCTAAAACTATTTAGGGCAAAACCCTAAACCAAAAACACATAAACATAAACCTAATTTTATTACACATGTACAACTAATTACGAAATCCATTTTCTACACCTCACCTCAATTCACTGCCTCTTGTTGATCAACAACAAGGATCGTGGCTGCAGGACACAGGATGGCTGCTGGACTAAAAATACTCCACAACAAGACCCCCTGCTGGAAACTTCACTGTCAGAATTCAAGGAGAGGAGATTCACTGATTAACCAGACAACCAATCATCTAAAATTAGTGAATCGTTGAACTCCAAAGAAGGAATACCACTCACTGCTTCCTCTCTAATCTCGTGATCTTGATCCACATCAAGAGGATCAAGAACAGAGTGAAGACTACTGCCAAACAAACCTAACTCCAACAACTTACCTCCAAGATCGACTAGGGCACACAACTGGAGGTTTGGGCAGAGACAGCGGCGTTGAGGTGTGAAACCGATGAAGAAGTCGGAGATTAGGGCACGGTTTCTGATTAGAAGAGATGGTGCTTGGTCGGGGTGCTCTGCCGTGCGGAGAAAACCGAAGAAGAGAAGGAACCGCGGGTCAGCCAGGGCTAGGGCAGGCGGTCGGGCGGCGGTGATTTGCGGCGACGGCGCTGGGAACTCCACGGCAAGGCTAGGGTAGAGGATGGATCGCCGGCAATGGCTTGCGCTCGCAGGCGCTTGGGCAGGGCCGGAGGAGAAGAGAAGAGACTCAGGAGAGGAGGAAGAAGGACTCGTGCGGCGCCGGTTAGGGCACAGAAACGCACAGAGGAGAATGGCACGCGGCTTCGGCGGGGAAAGAAAAAAAAACAAATAAAGAATTTAAAAGAAAAAGGAAATGAAATTATAAACATTTCCTCGCTTAAATGGATCGCTTAAACAGGCTTTTCCCTGGCCCCATTTTCATCCCCGTTAACTCGTTCGTACGAGCTCCAAAAAATTCCCGAAAAATCTCCAAAAATTTCAGAAAATTCCCTTATTAATAATCGTCATTTTTTCGGTATTTTACATTTCTCCTTACCCTAATGGTTATCATGCATCAATTTATCTCCATTACCTATGGGAGGTTCAAGGTTCAATCATTGACCTCACCTCTTCTTATTCTATATTTTCTTTGTTTTTATTTTCCTTTTTCTCTTATTCTTTTCATTCCTTTATGCTCTAAGGAAAAAAATAATATTTATATACCTATTTTAAATTTTTCGTGGGTGTTACACCTGTAGTGTGAGAATCTTGCCTATTTAACACTACACTCAAGTTCTCAATTAGATGTAGTGATCTTTACCGATATGTTACAGTCAGATTCTACAACGCGAACTCTTACATATTTAGCACTACACTCAAGTTCTAGAGATGTAGCTGTCCTTATCGAGACGTTATAGTTAGACCCTACAATGTGTTCCTTCTAGGGAACAACCAAGCATTAGTACAATAGTTTAACAGATCCATTCATTAAATATTTACCATAGTTTTAATGTTGGCTGACAACCTAGTGCAATCCTCCTTTATCCAAGCTTGAGACCGACCATGGCTGGTTTGTCATGGGTGGAGTTAATGATGTTGATCTACAAACAACAAATATAAGCGAACAACAAACATGAGTGAAAAAACAAGTATAAATAGAAACAGGCATAATAGGGTAAGTAATTGAATGATTTGATTATGTAAGTATGCTTTAAATGGAGCATTATCTTTGTCAAAGTGATTCTTGTTGGTTAATCCGAGGAAGATCGTATCGGTTCCACTGTACAAAAATTTTGTACAAGTGTCGAACCTTTCCTAAATAACCTATTATGTTCTTTAGAAGTTAAATTAGGAATCGCAAACGGAACTTAACATTATTGATTCCATATTTAACTTATCTGTTAATAGTTTAGACTTGGATCGCAAGCGGAACTTAACACTATTGATCCAAATCCACCTATGTTATAAATTCAATTAAATATTAATTTCTAAAATTGACTTCTAGGTTAAACATAGTGAGGCACTAGGCCTTCTTGGATATGGGAGAAACCACCACTTCCTAGACAAAGCCTTTTAAGGAAAGCTAATATTTAATTTCCTTATATAACTCTAGATTTAATCAAAAGGAACAATCAAATCACAAATTCAAAAAACAAAAAAAAAACACAAACTCGAATAACAAATTTGAAAAACTAGAATCTAATGCCTCTTGTGTTTAGAATTCATACAAAGAAAAATAACTAGAATGATGCAGAAGAAAATTACTAGATATACCTTCTCTTTGTATGCTAATGACCTCAAGATCTTCTGTCGTATTCCTCGCCTCGCCTTGGACGTTGTGTGGGTGACGAACCTCCAAGATGAACACCACCCAAAGAGCTTCTCCTTCTTCTCTATGTTTCGGCCACCACCACCACCAAGGAGCAAAAGAGAGCAAAGGGAAAAGAGAGAGAGAGGGCCGACCACAAAAGGATCACCAACAAGAGAATAAGAATTGTTATCTCATGAGGCCACCCCTCCCCTTCTTTTATATTACTTACCCAAGGCAAATAAGTGAAGACTTTTTACAAAAATTAAAATCTTCCTCTTGTTTTTCCTTTTCCCTTTTTATTTTTCCTTTTCTTTCCTCTTGATTGATTCAATCATCAAACATGGTTTGATTGTATTGATTGGCCGGCCACTTGCTTGGGCACCAAGCAAGGGTGGCCGACCATAATAATAAGGCAATAAATAACCTTTGTAAATATTTTATAAGCAAAGAAAAACTCTTATAAAATTTTACAAGCTCTCTTTTAATTTCCTAAAGTGAATGTTAAAAAGGAAAATTTTAAAAATTAAAACCAAGTTTTAAAATTTAAAACATCTCTTCTAAAATTTCATTTTTTAACATGGTTAGAAAATTTTCAAATTTTAAACTTCTCTTCCTTTTTCCTTAAAACCATGACGATGGTTAAAAAAGGAAAGTTTTAAAACTTTTAAAATTTATTTTAAACCATGTGGCCTAATTCAAATAAGGAAAGTTTTATATTTTAAAAAATCTCTTTTAAAACTTGTAGATATCTACAAAGAGAAGATTTTAAAAATTCAAAACACCCCTCCTTATTTGAAATATGTGGATGTCCCCCTTAAAGAAGTATATGGCCGACCACCTCAAGGAGAATATGGTCGACCCCTTTGGCTTGGTCACCAAGCCATGGGCCGGCCCCTTCTTGGACACCAAGATGGGTTTTTTATGAATGGACTTGAGGCATTAATGATGTCACGCCCCCAGAAGAGTCCCTGTCCGAGAAAATTTCGGTAGCATCTCCCCTGTACGGCGGACAATCAAAAATTTTCTACAAGCACTAAATACTCAGCCACAGGCGGCTGGAATAATAACAGTAAATAAAATCAATCACCACGCAGTTTATAAATGTATTCAGCCTCTGACTGTCACAACCACGCAGTTAATAAAATAAACAACATAGAAATACTCTGACTCGAAATCAACCCTACTCAACTACACTCGTAAAGCCCAAATCCGATTTTTCTTACCTCTTCTGCCGTCCAGGCAGGCATGTAGTAGAGTAAATCCAAATCATACTAAAAGTCCATCCAACGAAAAGATTCCATACAATATCCATATGTAAGTCCAAAACAAAACTAAAATAAAGTCTGATAGCGAAAAGCTAAAATGAAACAACTCAAAAACCAGCAGCGGAGTAGCACTACGTGCAGTGGGGACTAGCGACAGAACTCCCTCCTGACAGCATCAACCTGAAAATAACAACAATGGAGGCGGGGTGAGTCCAACACTCAGCAGGTACAGTTGATATGCAAAGTAAAGAAATAACACCTAGCACTAATCATGCGTACAGTCTCCTGACAAAGATAAAGGTAACTACAAACTGAAGAAGACAGGAGAGAATCTGTACTAACCAGGACCCGGTAAAAGGACAAACAGTCCGAAAGATATAGAAGACCTGTATGCATGTCAATCAAGGTATCCAAGCAATGTGCAGCATATAAGTGCAACAAACACAAACACAAACAATAAATGCATCATGCATATGATGCCAATGTCATGGTCACCCCTGACGCCAGTCGACCATCAACAAGGTGGGACCGAGTGGGTAGGGTGACAACCGTGCACTCTGCAACACTACTCCCGATGAGTGACCGAGTGGACGGGATGTTAGTACACTATCGTCCTACCCCAAATCATAAATGGGGGAGCGCCATGCTCTCATCTCCCGGTATACTGTGACGGGGAGGAATCTCTAACGTGCTACACGCTGCGTCACACTACCCATGAGCGGATCAACGGAGCACCGGAAGAGTCAAACTGACGTGCTACCACGCTGTGTCCCGCTCCCCATGAGCATCACAACGGAGCACCGAACAGTGATGAAACTGGCAAAGTGCTCGACAATAAAGGAGCAATCAATCACTCAGCATGCAATCATGCGAATGGTGCATGTCACTAAACATGGTAATATACTAAACCAATCTCTGGACATATCATAATGTGCACCAAAGCGAATGAATCATATCAAGGTATCTGATCATATAAGGTATCAAACCTAGGTCCTGACATGGTAAAATATGGTTATATCACTACCCATGAGCATGTGGAATCAGGTACATATCCATACAAGATGTAAACAAACAATCAATCAATAGGTAGCATGTATTGGGCAGTGATTAACCGAAACAAGTAAGAAACACAATTAATGCATCTTGTTAATTTAATTACTAAGCATATCAAAGACAATAAGTCAAAAGTACCCGCCTCCGATAAAATGGTCCAGTCCGACAAATCGAGATACTCGTCTCGCGTCAAAGTCCTGAAATTCCAATAAGTATATCTTTATTTAGCTAAAATTCAATTGAATTGCTAAATAAAACCCTTGAAACTATTTAGGGCAAAACCCTAAATCATAATCAACCTAACCTCATCAATTAAACAAAAACCTAAATCAACCGAATTTAACCTCTTACCTCAAACGCACAGCCTTAATTGTACTGCCAGGAGGTCCTGTCGAGATCCAAGGTGCTGCTGAATCAAAGAGCAACCCACAGCACACTATACCTCTACCTCACATCCCTCCACAACCAATGATCGTTGTTGCTGGAACAAGAACCGAGCCGCTGCTGGAAATCAAAGAGTTGCCAAAACCAAACTTCTGTTGACGCTTAAACTGATCAGAAAACCCAAAAGTAGTCGGCTGTGGAACAGCACCCCGAGTATGTGGCTGAGGCTTCGTCGCCGATGGCAGCAGGCTTCCTGATGGCAGGGCTAGGTCAAGCATCGGCGGCACTTCGAGGGCTCTCGGTGGCTGGCGGCTAGGGCACAGGGAGTTAACCGGCGACGAGAGCTCGGGTGGCTAGCGACCTGCCGAAACGCTGTGGCGTCGGAAATGGGATGTCGACGCTAGGGCAAAGGGGAGTCGACGGCCAGAAATTGGATGGTGTCGGGCGGTCTAGTCGGCGTCGCTGGAGGGGAAAGGAAGACAGCGGCGCGATAAAGATCACGGTGTGAGTGGGAGGCACCGACGCCCAGATCAGAAGAGGGGGAAGAAGAAGGAACCGTCGGCCGGCGGTTAGGGCAAGGTGGATCGGCAGAGGAGTGTCGGGGAAGAGAGGAGATCGCGTGAGGGCTCCGGGGGAAAAAGGGCTCGGGGGAAAAAGAAAAAGAAAACAAATAAAGGAAATAAAAGGAAAAAGGAAATGTAATTATAAACATTTCCTCGCTTAAACGGGGTAACCTAAACAGGCTTTTCCGGACCCCATCTTTATCCCTGTTAACTCGTTCGTACGAGCTCCGAAAAATTTCCGAAAAATATCCAAAAATTCAGGAAAATTTCCTTATTAATATTTCCTATTTTCCGGTATTTTACAAATGAGGCTACGACAAGGACCTAGAGGAGAAATTGGTTTTGGCCTTCCGATGAACTTGAGTATCTCGTGTTCACCCCAAAT